>NW_022436953.1:13803984-13914645 GCF_009761245.1 Sapajus apella
AAGGAAGAAAGAAAGAAGGAAAGAAAGAAAAACAGGTAAGCATAGAGAGAGCAATAGTTCTTAACTTCCAGGAGAACCTTTTAAGAATAGGTTGTCCATAATGCATTTATAATGCTGATAAATGCACTAAGCATTTTCTAGAGGGATATATAAGAAACCATTAGTAGCACAAACCTTTAGGAAGAGAAACGGAAATGGGGAGGGAGCACTGAGAGATACTTGCTTCTTGTTTGAATTATTTTCCTTATGTATTTAAAAAGCAAAATCAAGGAGTTATCTGGGTAGCAGGAGTATGGGTCATTTTAGGTTTTTTCTTGACTTTTCTGAATTAAAAAAGAAAAATATGTTTAAAAAAACTTTATGAGGCTGATGAAAGCTATGGGCTGAATGCCAATAAAATTTTACATATATATTAATTCATATAATTAACAATGCCTTTGTAAGGAAAGATTTGAGAGAATGATTATATTTAAAAGCCAGGCTAAAGTAAGATTTTCATGACTAGAAGCAGGATACAGTTCTCTGATATCTATATTGAAGCTGCTGTCATTAATAATTAAAAATGGGAAAACAAAAACCTCGGCTAATGTGGTTTCTGGAACCAAGCATTTGATTTTACTTTGAGCCCTGTGCCTCCTATGAAACTTGAACAGAGGAGATGCTCAAAAAATCCATTGCTTCATGGATGTTTTGTGGTCACTGGATCCTGAAGCAGGTACCCAACCAACACTTGTTAACAAAAACCAATAGTCAAATGCTATTGATCCCAACCACTGTCCCTGGACCCCAGATGGGACCCTCATCCAGGTGGGAGTCAGAGGAGTGTGATCAGCCTTGGGCTGGGTTGTGAGATCCTCTTCCCTGCAGCAGGGTGCGGGTAAGGAGAGCACTGACCACTGTCACTTCCCGGTGTCTGGCAGTGGTGAACACAAGCAGGGTCTTTCTTTCCTGATTGCCCTTTTAATACAGTGTGCAGAGGATGTGTGGACTCAGCATCATTAAATATTTACTGCCCGTCCCTGGCCTACCCACCCTCCTCCAAAAACGTGCAGGTGTACAGGTGAGCAGAGGCTGGAAACCCTTGTTCTCACGTCTCTCTAGGAGCCAGAATCCAACCACCCAGGATTCCTTTCCTCAGACGCAGGATATGAAATCGCAGCCAGAACACAGTGGGCACACCGTGGCCTCAAAGGCAACTCATGTTCATGCAAAGGCACATCTTCCTCCAAACCAGATGACTTTTCCAGCTTCCCTCTCTGACATGGCCCCACATTTGCCCCATCACTCAAGCTCAAAGCCTCCATTTCCTCTGTCTCTACCCCACTCCCCGCCAGTCCGGTCTCCAGTCACCAGATGGTAGGAGCAATTCCTCCAGCAGCAGCCTCCAGCCTTCCATCGCCGGCAATCTCCCCAGCAGCCCCCCTACCAAGCAATCGGCATTCATGCCTGGACTATTGCAGTAGCCCCTAACTTGTCTTCCTGCTCCCAGGCCCTCCACCTCCAATCTAGCCTGCACCAGATGAATTAGGGTAGGGCACGCTTTTCCTCCACACATGGCACAGCTCAGAAACTTCTGAGAGCTTTCCATTGCCTTCAGAATGAGGGTGTCGCTTTCTCACCGACATTCATCTAATTTAGCCAACACTTCCATCACTCTGGACCAGGTACTATTTATTCAAAGTGTTTTGCAACTATTCACTCATTTAAATGTTATAAAATGAAGTTGGTACTGTTATGATCATTGTTTTACAGATGGAGAAACTAAGTCACAGAAAGATTAAGTAACTTGTCAAGGTCTAGCATTAGTAAACAACAGAATTCAAATTTGAACCCCAAGTAGCGTAGCTCCAGAGTCCTCATTCCTGTCTTTGGGCATTTGTGCCCAGAATGCTCCGCGTCACTCCCGTGGCTACCTTTCCCAAGGCTGAGTGTCTCCTTCACTTTTCCAAGCTTCTCTTCCGTTGCTGGTGGCTCAAGCCCGAGGGCAAGACCAAACTGATTCGAGTATGATTGTCCTCTGGTCCTTTCCTTCCCATGAGGACTCCCTTGCTCTCCCTTCCTCCTACGTGGCGTGCCATCCACACCCCATCTCCAGCTCATTCTCACCCTCTCTCCAGGCTGTGTTCTTCCCACTTCCCTGAACCTCTGCCCTCCATTCTCAGTGGTCATGCATAACCCCCAGAACTTCCCCTCAGCCTTCCACCTGGTGCTCTTGTCCAGTCTGTAGTATCAGTCATCTTGTGAGGTCCATCAAGATGCTATCTTCCCAGTCCCTTGAAGGCAAAGAGAGAGCATGCTGGAACTCTCACTTATCTCCCCCAGTAGCCTGTTGCCAGAGGAAGCCGGAAGTAGCCAGAGGGAGCCAGAGGGATTAGTGACACTGGAGCAGTGAGGCAACCACAGGAAGGGACACAGAATCAGCTGGGGATAGGACCTGCTTTCTTGGAAAAGAGGAACCTACGCAGACTTATTGGGCCCTGCAAAGTGAGAAAAGTTGGTCCCAAGACTCAGCCTCTGCCTACCTCTCCCACAAAGCTCCTGGCACCCTGGCCTCCTCGTTCCTGTCCTAGGGCATCTGTGCTGAGAATGCTTTGTTCCCACGTTGCCGCAGGGCCAGGTTCTTGTCTCACAGCAGGTACTACCTGAGTCACTTCCTCTTTGAGGCCTTCCTTGACCATTCTGTCCAATTTGTTGTCATTTTCCTTCCTCTCTCTCCCTAGAGCCTCTCTCTCAGCATTGTCTTGTTTTATTTTTCTTCCCAATACTTACCAGTTTCCAAAGGCATGACTTGATTCCTCAACCGTTGTCACCCCGCCACCCCAATTAAAATATAAGTTTCATGAGACACATCTCCCTTGTTCACCTCTGAACCCCGGTTCCTCACACAGGCATGGCACAGAGTAAGCCACTGATAAATATTTATTAAGTGAAAGAATGTATGGACAGGCATGGTAGCTCATGCCTATAATCCCAGCACTTTGAAAGGCTGAGGCAGGAAGATCACTTGAGCCCAGGAGTCGGAGACCAGCCTGAGCAACACAGTGAAATCCCTGTCTTATTTAAAAAAAGAAAAACAAAAGAATGCATGAAGGACCAGTTGAATGAATCTTGTTTGTTGCAGACCAGTGCAGCCACACATGGGCCTGTGCTTCTCCCGTCCTTCTTTGGCTGGAAAAGACCATCTGTGCCCACAGGCAATTGCAAAAAAGAACCTCACCCAAATGAATGCTTTTGTCAAGATGCCAAAGAGGCCCTGTTGGGCAGAGCTGGAGAGGTCAAGAAATAGGGACTAGGAATGAGAGTGGTCTTGGTCCCCAGAAATTCCCACTTAAGTTGGGGTGAGATACAGAAACTCCTTTTTGGTTTTAATCCTGATGCAAATCTTTAAAATGTGTATGTCATTTTTACCATTGTGATAGGCAAAATAGCTTAATGTAGGCATAATTTCTTTAACCAACCATTTTCTTACTAAGAACCCTAAAAGGTAACCAGAAATCTGTTTTTAATGGAAGATAAAGTTGAGGTTCAAAGATATTAAACTACTTGCCAAAAAATGCTCAGTTCTAAATTTTGTCCTAGACCAGAACATTATTGAATGATGTTTGGCCTCCTCATTCATATTGCAATGAGATCCTTAGTACAGAAGACACTCTAAGTAGGGATGGGAGACTATTGATAATATTTAACCCTTATTGAGCTATTTCTATGTGCCAGACACTTTTCTGAGGCACTGAAATGTAGAAACTGATTTAATCCTGACAGTGTCCCTATAAGAAATGAACTCTTGCATGGGGTGGGACTGTGCCTTGTGGAGGAGCAAGAGAGATAAGGGCTCAGCTGGGGGTCACGGGCTAGGGCTGTGGGAGCTGGGCCATTGAGGTCAAGGCTGTCTGAACTCATGGACCTGATATTTTTCTCTTGAGAAACAAACCAGCTCAAAAGAAAAATGGTAGTTGTTGCAAAACAAGGAGCCATGGTGGTTGATCAAACCACTCTGATGAAAAAGTACCTTCAGTTTGTGGCAGCTCTCACAGATGTAAATACAACTGATGAAACAAAGTTAAAAATCATGCAAGAAAGTATTTGCAAGCCTCACAGTAACCTCAAACCAAGAAACATACAACGAATACACCAAAAATAAAAAGTAAGAAACTAAATCATATTACCAGAGAAAATCACCTTCACTAGAAGAAGACAGGAAGGAAAAAAAAGAAGAGAAAACCAGAAAGCAAATAACAAAATGGTAGGAGTAAGTCCTTACTTTCAATAATAACATTAAATTTAAATGAACTAAACTCTCTAATCAAAAGATATAGACTTCCTGAATGGATGAGAAAACAAGACCCATTGATCTATTGCCTGCAAGAAACACACTTTACCTATAAAAACACAAATAGACTGAAAATAAAGGGATGGAAAAAGATATTTTATGCCAATGGAAACCAAAAAGAGCAGGAATCACTATACTTATATTAGACAAAATAGATTTTAAGACAAAAACTATAAAAGACAAAGAAGACCACTATACAATGATAAAGGTGTCAATTCAGCAATTTAAAATATATATGCACCTAACACTGGAGCACCCAAATAGATAATAAAAATATTATTAGAGCTAAAAACAGAGAGAGACCCCCAAACAATAACAGCTGGAGACTTCAACACCACTTTCAGCATTGGACAGATCTTCCAGACAGAAAATCAACAAAGAAAAATCAGACTTAATCTGTACTATAGACAAAATGGATCTAAGAGATGTTTACAGAACATTTTATCCAAGAGCTGCACAATTCATTCTTTTCCTCAGTACATGGATCATTCTCAAAGATAGACCATATGGTGGGTCACAAAGTAAGTCTTAAAACTTTCAAAAAAGTTAAAATAACATCAAGCATCTACTCTGACCACAATGGAATAAAACTAGAAATTAATAGCAAAAGGAATTTTGGAAACTATACAAATACAGGGAAATTAAACCATCTGATGCTGAATGACCAGTGGTTCATTTCCTTCTTCAATTAAGAAGGAAATTGGGCTGGGCGTAGTGGCTCCAACTTGTCATCCTAGCACTCTGGGGAGGCCTATGCAGGCCAATCTCTTGAGTTCAGGAATTCAAGACAAGCCTGGGCAACATGGCAAAACCCTGTTAATACAAAAAATACAGAACTTAGTCAGGTGTGATGGCACATGCCTGTATTCCCTCCTGTATTCCCAGGAGGCTAAGGTGGGAGGTTAAGGTTGCAGTGGGTCCAGATCATACCACTGAACTCCAGCCTGGGTGACAGAGTAAGATCCAATCTCAAAACAAAACAAAACAAAACAAACAAACAACAAAGATAAAGAAGAAGGAGATGGAAAAGCTTGTTGAAACTAATGATAATGGGAAAACAACATACCAAAACCTACGGGATACAGCAAAAGCAGTACTAAGAGAAAACTTTATAGCTAAAAGTGCCTACATCAAAAAAAAAAGAAAAAACTTCCAATGAACAATCTAACAATGCATCTTAAAGAAGTAGAAAAGCAAGAGCAAACCAAACCCAAAATTAGTAGAAGAAATAATAAAGATCAGAACACAAATAAATAAAACTGAAATAAAAAATTACAAAAGATCAATGAAACAAAAAGTTGGTTTTTCAAAAAGTTAAACAAAATTGAGACTAGCAAACAATGCAGTCAGGATGGCTAAAGGTCACCCAAGAAACGAAAGATATCTGCTTATGCCTTCTTTGTGCAGATGTGCAGAAAACATAAGAAAATTCCAGAAGTCCCCATCAATTTTGCAGAATTTTCCAAGAAGTTCTCTGAGATGTGGAAGACAATGTCTGGGAAAGAGAAGTCTAAATTTGATGAAATGGCAAAGGTGGATAGAGTGCACTATGATTGGGAAAAGAAGGCTTATGGACCAGCTAAGGGAGGCAAGAAGAAGAGGGATCCTAACGCCCCCAAAACGCCACTGTCTGGATTCTTCCTCTTCTGTTCAGAATTCCACTCCACGATCAAATCCACAAACCTTGGCATCTCTACTGGAGATGTGGCAAAAAAAGCTGGGTGAGATGTGGAGTAACTGAAATGATGGTGAAAAGCAGCCTTACATCACTCAGGCGGCACAGCTGGGTAACCAGGAGCAGGGGCACTATGCATAGTCACAGAGAAGTGTGGAAGAGAAGGTGGGCTAGGACACAGCAGGGCTGAGGTGCTGGCAGGGTGCCCATGTGGAGCTGCCCAGCAGGCTGGCAGGAAGCGTGTGTGGAAGTATGGAGGGTGCAGGAGCCTCTGACCCAGATACAGGAGGTGGCAGCTGAGTGTGTGGGAGGACATGAGATCATGGAAGGGTGACAGAAAGAGGGCAGAGAATGGAGGCCAGAACCTTGGTGAGCAGGAATCTTGCCACAATGGGAGAGTTAGGAGTGAAGGGCATTCAAGGGGTGGAAGATGTGTGTGGTCTGGGGAAAGCTCCTGAGTCACTCTCCCTCAGTTTCTTTCTCTGTGAAATAGGTTCATAGTGTCTACCTGTGCTGTGTTGTGGTGAGGATGGAAAACATGTATCAAGCTCTTACCTGAGTGCCCAGAGCTTAACAAACATAAGCTGATATTAGCTAATGGGAGAGGAGAGAGGGAATGCCCAGGGTGGATGTGGAAGAGAGGAGTTCTAGAAGGAGTTGCTTCCTTCCTAAAATTCTCCAACCACTGCACTCACAGTTTGCTGTGCTGAAACTGCCAGCTGCCACCTCTCTCTCTCCACACCCTGGGAGCTCCTTGAATGGGAGCTGGGACTCATTCCCTTTGTATCCAATAGTCTGGCACAGTGCCTGGCACAGAGCATGCACTGCATGAGTGCTTGTCAATCATTAGAGGAAGGAAAGGGCTGGGCCCTGTGCAGACATCTGCAGAGGTGGAGGGAGGGAGACCTAAGAAGGGGTTATTGCATTTTTTCATCACAAGTCCCTGGTGACTGTTGGAAGTTGGGCATTGAGGGGTTAACAGGGGTTCAGAGCTGCTCCAGGTGTCCCTGTCCCCTCCACAAGTCAC
Source organism: Sapajus apella (assembly GCF_009761245.1). Taxonomy (NCBI): domain Eukaryota; kingdom Metazoa; phylum Chordata; class Mammalia; order Primates; family Cebidae; genus Sapajus; species Sapajus apella. The sequence continues at coordinate 13,811,017 of NW_022436953.1, forward strand.
TCCCCACCAGCACCTGCCCCCTCCCTCAGCAGGTGAAAGAAATTGGGGGACAGGGAGGATCGGGCTGATTCCTCAATGAGTTTTCTAATGGGCAGACTCCCTCTCTTTCTCTCAGGCCCAGACTCGCCAACTCTGCCGCCTCCTCAATCTGGTAGGGGCTCTTATCTCAGAAGCTGCTGGAAGAATTTGGCATTTTGACCCCCTTTCATCACTCCTTGAGCAGCCTGGCAGACAAACATGCTCCACACAGCAGCTGAGCTCATTCACAGAAGCACCACACACATACAAGGCCCCTCCAAAGTGAGTCCCCCTCCCCCAGGGACCTGGGCAGGCCTAAGGCACACACTGCAGGGTGGGTCTGACGTGAGCTGGGGGTGAGGACCGGACTAGAACTCAGCTGCTCCTGGATCCTGGCCTTGCACAACTTCGCTTGCCCCGAGGCCCGACATTCCATCCTTGGAGTTTAAGTCACCTGGGCTGGGAGTCCTCGGTTAAGATGAAAATGCCCCCAGGGTGAAACACAGTGACTGTAGGGAAACAAAGACAAGTCCCACAGCTGAGTCCCTTCGAACCCACGGACTGGGATTTGCTGGAGGATGAGAGGCAGAAAGAGAAGGGAGTGGAAAAGTACTGCAGAAGCCTCTCCTTCCTTCACACCTTTGAGTTCCACCTTTCTCTCCTTCAGTCAACTTTTACTGATTGCCAATTCCACGCCAGACGCCAGGGGCACCCAGGCTGTTCAATCCAGTCCTTTGATTGAGGGTGAGGCGAGACTCTGTCTCTTAATGTCTGAGAACTACAGAGGTTGGAAAGGAGTCCGGGGAAGCCAAGTGACTGGAGAGTCCTTCCGCCACCTTCCCACCCTCCAGCCCCAGCCTTGCTAGCCCAGCCTCCATCTCAATGATGAGGAGAAGGGCCAGGCATGGTGGCTCACGCCTGTAATCCCAGCACTTTGGGAGGCTGAGGCGGGCAGATTGCTTGAGTCCAGGAGTTCTAGACCAGCCTGGGCAACACGGTGAAATCTCGTCTCTAAAAAAGAAAAAAGAAATTCTGTCTCTACAAAGAATGCAAAAAATTAGCCAGGCATGGTGGCACACACCTATAGCTCCAGCTACCCAAGTGGTTGAGGTGGGAGAATCACCTGAGCCCAGGAAGTTGAGGCTGCAGTGAGCTGTGATCGCACTGCTGCACTCCAGCCTGGGCAACAGAATGAGACCCTGTCCCTAAGGAAAAAAAAATGGTGAAGGGTGAGGAGAGGCTGAGGGGCACAGAAGGAGCAGAGCTCAGAGTCCCAGGCAGGCCAACAACTGGTTGGGTGGGGGATACTTGGAAGGACCTGCTCACTCCTCTCAACCTTCCAGTCCCCAAGGAGTAGGAGGTGACTGGGGGGATCCCCGGGGACCTTCTCGTTGAGACAATCACATTCTTCCAGTGCAAAGCATCTCATTAGCCTCACGCCTAAGAGAAGGATTTTCCCTCTTCCCTGTCCCCAGGTGGTTCCCATGGATGCTCCTTCATACAGGAGAGGAATGAACCTTGTTCCCAGCTGGAACCCCTCTCTGGATTCCAGGTGAACCTCAGAAAGCACAGTTAATGCCCTTCACCTAGATCAGTGGCTCTCAAAGTGAGGTGGGAGGATCCATCATATCAGATACCTGGACACTTATTAGAAAAGTAAATCTTAGAGAAGTAAAGGGGTAGTTCAACATGCCATTTCAACCAGCCCCCAGGTGATTCTGATGGCATCATTCGGGAACCACAGGTCAGGAGAACAATTCAGCTAGGTTTTTCTGGGGGCCTAATTGTGGAGTGGGGAGAGAGGAAAAGGAGCATCCCAGTGGCCTGGCTGGTGGCAACAGGTGGGCTTCTCCGGAAGAAGGAGCTGGGTCTGCTTCAGGGTCAGGGGGCTGCCCCTCCCTCCAGCTGGGGATTCTTGTGGTGAGCAGGTGCACTGGGGAGAGATAGACCGCAGTTTTCAGGAACTTCTTGAAAGGATCTGAAACCCCCCCAGAACATCAAGAGCCATTTTTTGAAAATGTTTTAATTTAACACACAATTATCATTCGAATCAGAAACTTCTTGAAGGGATCTGAAACCCTCAGAACATCAAGAGCCTTTCTTTGAAAAGATTTTAATTTAACATACAATTATCATTTGAATCCACTTTCATTAGAAACATTCAAGCCACACCAAAACAGAGGTAGCAATGAGGAAAAGTCCTTCCTTGATGCCCCCAATGCTAGATCCTGTGCAGAAGCAGCCACTGGTATCTGCTTGGGGTTTACACTTCAAGACCTTTAGGGACATTTATATGTACACACAGAAGGACAGAGTCTGGGTGCTTTTACATAAAGAGGATAATGGGAGGAGGTTATGCTGCAACTCCCTACTCCCTCCATTAACAACACATCTTGGAACCTCTGCTTTAAATGCCTGGAGATCCATCATCAGGCTCTGGACCTGTTTTCAACAATATCTGGAGGGCGGTGGCTACAGGGGCAAGAAAAAAAAATATTTTAACACCACAGCAGAGCACCCCACCCTTTTCCTGGATACCTCCACCACCCCCTTGCCATGCCTACCCTATGACCGCACACACACTGACGCTGGTCTGATTTAAGGAAACCCTTCCCAGTCCCCGACCAGCCTGGCAGCCCCTGACCCCATAGGCAACACAGTGCTGAGGCACTGGGGCCTCCTTTTGCTCCAGACAGAAATTCCTTGGCGTGGAGAAGGCCCTCTCCAGAGTCCCAGGACAAATGGGCATTGGAAGGGCTGTGTCACCACTGAGAGGGGTGCGTGTCTGTCTTTACATTTACCCTGAGTGGGCGTTCAGAGCTTTCTGTTCGATTCTCAAAGGCCTTCAATACTCTACACAGGATGAAAACCAAGTTGTACATTGATTGCCTCTTTATGGGTTTTCTAATTTACAGTCGAAGGCTGGGAGTCAGCCAGCTCTTGGGAAAACGGCAGCCTCACCCTCCCTGAAAGCTCAGGCATGGGTACAGGGTGTCCTCTCTCTAAATGGCAGAGCAAGAGGGAGGCAAAGCTAAAGATGAGAGGTAGAGCGAGGCAGATGGGCAACCCAAGTGTGCTGGGTGGAATAGCAATGCCCCCAACATTCATGTCCTGCCCCAGACCTCAGAATGTGGCCTTACATGAAAATAGGGCCATTGCAGATGTGATTAATTTCAGGTTATACTGAGTGGGGTGGGCCCTCAATCCAGTATGGCTGGAGTCCTTAGAATAAGAGAGGAAAACGGACGCAGAAGACACCGAGGGGAAAACACCACGTGAAGATGGAGGCAGAGATGGGCGTCATGCACCTACAAGCAGGAGACGCACAGGATTTCCGGCAGCCACCGGAAGCCAGGAGCGTGGCCCGCGGCAGACCCTCCGTCAGGACCTCGGCGGGAGCCCACGCTGCTGACACCTTGAGCTCAATGCTGGCCCCAGAACTGTGAGAGAAGACATCTCTGTTTTAAGCCACTCACTCGGTGAGTGGTACGTTGTCACAGGAGCCCCAGGAAACGCATACACCAAGGTAGGGGTGGCAAACAGCAGAGCTGAGCCACGGCTTCCGGGGAGACCCTGAAGCCCCCACCGAGTCCCCAGCACTCAGCCCCTAAAAGGGCCAGGCCCCTTTGGGTCAAAGAGTCTGCCCTGTGCCCACTCAGCTGTGCAGGCATCTTCCAGCGCGGAGAGTTCCCTAATAAACAGGCAAACCAAACCCGTGTTCCCAGCAGGCCCTCGAGTCACCTGCCACTTGGCAATGAGAGGACGTCAGCCCAGTTCCTGGCTGGAGGCTCTGACAGGCGCCCATCTGCTCCGGAAGTGCCCGGCCTGGATAAACAGAGCCAGGCTCTGCCTCCCACGGCTGACCCAGCCAGGTCAAGCGGAAGCCCAGGGCCTCAGGCCTCAGGTCTCCCAGGGGTCACTTTCCACCACGACCCGGTCACAGCTGGCTACTCCAGCAGGAAGGGTCATCCCTGGAAAATGGCAGTGAAGAAGGGGGAAAGGAAGAGTTGGAGACCTACCCCCCAGGCCACTTCCCTGGATCTCTGCTGGGCCCAGGGTCACTGCCCCTCCCATCTGCCCCCCTCCTCACTCACGCCCACATAAAGCCATCTGCCACCCTCGCCCCCTGGCAGGCACCACAGCCTCATGACTCAGCGCCCAGCCCAGAGCTGCTCTGTGGGTGGCCACTCCGGAACCTTTTGGGGAGGGAGGTGCTGGGAAGGGGGTATAAGTGGGGGTGGGTGGAGGGAGAAGACACGTGCAGACCCACAGAGCACCAAACCCTGACGGTGCTGCCTTCATCCAGGTTGTCAGGCCACCACCTCTCCAGCAGAGGTATTGCCTAAAATATCACAGCGTAATTGAAATGCACCTGCCCAGTTCCTTTTTCCCTCCAGTTTTCCCCACCCGTTCTCCAGGTCCTGACCCCAGGCCATGCTGCGACCCTTTCCCCAGTTTCATCCTCACTTCTTCCTGTGCCTTCCCTACCTTCTTGCAGCCCCTGGAACACATCCAAGGAACAATATATTCGCCCCACACACCCTTGAGTGGATAAAGGTCCACAAAGGAATTAGAGACTTCGTGTCATTCTTTGAGCAAGGGGCTTGACCCCAAGTGCCCATCCCAAAAAACTTGTGGTAATGGTAACACTGAAGGTGCCATTCTGGGGAATGGAGAGAGTGAGGGTGGAGGATGTCACTCCCACAGTGGCAGGGCAAGGGACAGGCCCTGCCCCAGGAATCTTGGGCAGGTGGCTCCAGGTTCCATTTTGAGTGAGGAGTTCTTTACACCTGCTGCTTTCGCTCAAGGTGGCTTGGCTCCTAGAACTTGGCTCTCAAGGAAAAACATGCAGGCCAGGCCTGTCCCACAGCTGGAAGATCCGGATTTGAGGCCAGGCCCCAACCCCAGGGGTGAGGATAGGGCCTGAGTTCCCAGTGCTCTGGGAACCTGCTGTAGGGGCTGTCTGCTGCTGCTGAGACCCGTCCAGAGGGTCACTGCCCCTCTAGAGTCCCTCAGGCCAGAAGAGAGGTGTAGCCACCTGACCTCATAGCTGAAGAGAGGTCTTCAGAATTTGGCCTTGGTTCTGTCCCTTCCCAGGTAACCCCTGTGGGGTCAGATTCTCCTGGAGAGCCGGACAAGGGTGTCCCTACTTCTTCCCAGCCCTGTTCCCTCCTAACCAAGTCTGTGGTCTCCTTTCATTTCCTAATGGTTGTTTTAACTGCTGGGAACCACAAGGAAACAGGCCCTGACTAACAAAAATAAAGAAACCTGGGAAATTTCGAGAAACTTCAAAATTGTAGCAGGAAGAGGCCAACCACATTTGAATCCCAGTTCTGCAGCTATGTGTGAACCCGAGCAAGACACCCTCTCTGTGGCTGGGTTTCCTCAATTCTACAAAGGGGATAACAAGGGGATAACCTGCCCCAAAGGACGGTTGTGATGCTGAAATGAGGCAGAGAATTGTGAAAAGGCACAATTTGAGATAGTCTGGCTCCTTCCTTTATGGAAAGGGATACAGTCCAGTAATAGCAGTACTTAATTATAATCATGGTGACCGTTCCTTTATGTTTTCTGTGTTGACATGAGCGTCAGGCATTGTGTGGAGGGTTCTGGCTGCGCTAACCTCCCTGAAGTCTGTGTACTTTGATCCAGTCTTTCTTCCCACAGTCTTTTTCAGGATACAGTTCAACTCCCCCAGAGTCACCCCCTTCCCGAATTGACAGCCTCCCTTTCCCCCTAGGTATTGTGCTGTTTTCCAGCCCACCCCTTCCCCTCGACTCCAGGGAGAGTCTCCCAGGAACTTGTCCTGCTTCCCAGAGCAGGAAGGTGGGCGGAAAGCAGCCCAGCTGGAAAATCAGAATACATGTTTCCATACAACTTCTTCAGAATGATAGACTTCTAGAACAAACAAAAAGCTCCATTCAGGACCATAAATCATTGCCCTGCCTAAAACCCTCCTAGCCCATCGCTGTTGGGATCCACTCCAAGCCCATTACCGTGGCTATGAGGCTGTGTTCCTCGCCTCTCCCACCACTCCTCATCTGCTCTGCTCCAACCATACTGATGGTCCTCTTCCTCAAAGAGAACAAGCACATTCTTGCACCGGGGCCTTTGCATTCACCGTTCCCCTAGCATGAGGCCTGTTCCCCCAGACCTTTATGAGCTGTGTCTCACTGTTCAGTTCTCAGTTCAGTGTCACCTTTCAGAGAGGCCTCTCTGACTACTCTAGGTAAAGACAAGTCTCCCTCCCCTGAATCCACCTCTCCCTCCGTCCCACACTACCAGGATGCATGTTCTTCACGACATCTGTCAGTCTTGGCAATCGCCTTGTTGATTTGTTTGGGCTCTGAGCCCTCTCCATTGAATGTCAATGACATGAGCACATGGCCCTTTTGGTAATGATCATCCATGGAGCATGACGTCAGCACTGTGGGAGTTTACCAAGTGAATGGATACAGTACATTCACTGCAAGTGCCGCATGTTGCTGGAATCTCTGCTGCTTACTTGCCGTGTAGCCTCGGGAAAAATCACATTTTCTGCAGCTGTGCAAGGGGGCAGGCTGGGAGTACCAGGGCAAAACACAGACAGCTCCTGAATTATGCCTTATGGTCTAGAAAGATCACTCTGGTGGCTGTGAATGGCTCAAAGAGGGCAAGCAGTTCTAAGGAAGCTGCGTGGCCTGGACCACCGCACCAGCTGAGAGGTGCAGGGAGGTGAGAGGCAAAGACCTTTAATCCTAATGCACATGAAGCACTTAGCACTGAACCTGACACCCACTGAATTATGAATGATGGCCCCTCCAGAGATGGGGGCCTGATGAGGAGGTGCTGGGGGCAGTGACAGCGGCTGGGGAGACCGTGTTTCCTGGGCTTAAGGCTACAGGCAGCCCCCAGAGGCAGCAAGCAGCAGCCACCTCTGCAGAGTCCACATTCCTACTTTGGTTCTCTGAAGACTTGCTGTCTTCCCATTCTTCAGAGGTCATTCTTGGAGCCCCTTTCTGTGACCTAGAAGCATTCTAGAAATAAAAACCTGCCAGTAATTAGAAGTAGCTTACATACTTTTTATATTCCAAAATTGTGTTTAAATTATACAAATGCATGATAAAAATTTCAAGTGCAAGAGCACACAGTGAAAGATAATTCTCCCTCCACCTCTGTCCCCCCTCCTTGGAAAAAATTCTCTGTTTTCTATTCATTCTTTTTCCAGAAATATTCTCAGCGCGTGCGCGCACACACACACACACACACACACACAATTTTTAAACATAAAAATAAAATAGCATATATACTACTTTGTACCCTTTTTCACACACAAAATAATATTTCTTGAAGATCATTTCATATCAGTCCATGGATCGCAATCTCTTTCTTTTTAGTGAGTACATAGTATACCATAGAATTGTGTTAGAGAGGAAAGTGGGCATATAGATGGTTTCCAGGATTTAACTACTATAAGCAATGTCACCAAAAAAAACAAAAACAAAAAAACCTCTGCATATATAATCTTTGGTATTTTCATTGCATAAATTCCTAGAAGTGGAATTCATGGTTCAAAAGATAAATTTCATTTTTTGTTTTCATAAATGCTGACAAAGTGCTCTTGAGAACAGTTGCATTAAGTCACTCTCACTCCCACCCCCAGCTGCCTCTGAGGCCATGCCCTCTACGATGTCAACATATGCATGGTCCAAATGTTTCATCTTTGTCAATCTCATGACACCTTATAATATTTTGGGGTGTTTTTTTTTTTTTTTTTGAGTCAGAGTCTTGCTCTTTCACCCAGGCTGGTATACAGTGGCTTGATCTTAGCTTATTGCAACCTCCCCCTCCTGGGCTCAAGTGATACCTTAGCCTCCTGAGTAGCTAGAACTACAAGCACATGTCCCCACACCTGGCTCTGTGTGTGTGTGCGTGTGTGTGTATTTTTGATAGAGATGGAGTTTCGCCATGTTGGGCAGGTTGGTTTCGAACTTCTGGGCTCAAGCAGTGCTCCCACCTTGGCCTCCCAAGGGATTGCAGGCATTAGCTACTACACCTGGCCCGTATTTGTTCTTTTTAAGTGTAAGCACGAGTAGGTGTTGTGGGTGTTATCACTCCATTTTGTAGATCAGGAAGCACATGACACCCACCCCAGGGCACAAAGCCAGTGGGGTGGAAAGTAGGGGCCAGGTGAGGGAGTGGCTGCCTCCACAGATACTAGGATTCTGGCGTCAAGACAGGGTACACAGGTCGGAAGCCAAGAGACGACAATGGTCAGGTTTGTAAGCCCACTCCACAAGGACCAGGGACACAGAACTGTCTATTCTGTACCCCTGCCTGTGCCAGCCTGAGGCCTGGATGTGGGTGTCGATTAGCCATACGAGGGCGATGGGAAGTAGGCCACTTGCTGGAGGAGTAGGGAGTTTAGGAGTAGAGATAAGAAGTTTCCTTTCTTCCTACACGAACAGGTTGGTGGCTGCAAAGCAGGAAAATGCAGGCTCCATTAAAAGGAGAGAGAGAAAAAGAGAGGCCCCTGTCGATAAACCACAGTAGCCAAATGAACCTAAGTTTAGCATCCCTCTCTAAGCCTGTATGGGAGCCTCTTGACTGCTGATTCTTCTAATGGGCTCCACTTCCGTGAACTCAAAGGTAATGGAATCAGCTTCAGCAAAAACAATGTTCTAAATAAAGAAATACAATCAGAGCTGCTGACCTTCGACAGCAAACTTTTTACAGGCCTTGGACTTGAAAAGAAGTGAGGAATGTGCTCTTTGTGTGGGTGCATTTGCATATGTATGTGTGTGAAGACTATGAATTTCAGGCATGGCTGAAAACAATTAAAAAAAAAATTGTACCATGTTACTAGGACTTGCGTGTTTGAAGAAAAAACAACTTTAAAGGAAAATGTTGGTGTAAAGAGGGCAGGGAAACATGGCTGTTTTGAAACCAACATCAGGGCCCATATGGGTGTAGGATGTATTATTCATAGATAGGAATTCTGTGGGTTTTCAAGGCTGGCCTCCAGGGCTCATGCAATCCTCTCCTTCTGGGCTCAAGTGATCCTCCTACCTCAACCTCCCGAGTAGCTGGAACTACAGGCATGTGTCCTCGTGCCTGGTTATTATTATTATTATTATTATTTTGTATGTTTGGTAGATGGGGTTTTGCCATGTTGCCCAGGCTGGTCTCAAAATCCTAATTTCCTGATTTTTAGCAATCAGGAAAGTCTCCTAGAGTGCTCCAGCAGAGCCAGGCATGAGACCCCTAAAACAGGCACATACTAGAAGCTTCTGTCCAGACAGAGAGGGTTTGCTGAACACTGAGGGTCACAACCAAGGAGCCATGAAGGCCCCCAGGGGTCCCAGAAGATTGGCTCAAAGAAGCCCAGAGCCTGTGGCCATCACAGACAGTCTGAGATGCCGGTGTTTCAGTCATTCATCTTTCTGAGTGAAGACGGTCTCTGTGTTCTCCAAGTTTCTGATTGTCTTCCATGCCACCCACACACTCCAGTCATTCCACTGTCCCAGGCAGTCAATAAATAAATAATTTTTGAGCCCATTACAAATCAGAGACGGTGCTGTGGTACTAGCAGTGGTGAAAGGTCGGTGATGGGGGCTTTTGCAGGGGTGGTGGGGGATAAGTGGCTTTGGAAACAACGGGGCATTATAACACTGAAGTTGCACGCACCAATGCTCAGTAATTACTTCCACTCCCAAGATTATGCCCTGGAAACTCTTGCACATGTATGAAAAGCCTTCACAAAGACCTTCAAAGAAGCATTGTTCGTACAGTAAAATTATGAAAATCCCAGATGCCCTTTGGAGAAGGAATGAATTGAGATCTATTCCCACAATGTAATATTATGCAGCAGTGAGAAATGAATTCACTAGAGTTACAGGCAATCAGATGGATGATGGCTGGGCACAGTGGCTCATGCCTGGAATCCCAACACTTTGGGAGGCTGAGACAGGTGGATCATTTGAGCCCAGGAATTCGAGACCAGCCTGGCCAACATGGTGAAACCCTGTTTCTACAAAAACTATGAAAATTAGGCCAGGCACAGTGGCTCATTACTGTAATCCCAGCACTTTGGGAGGCTAAGGCGGGCCGATCACCTGAGGTCAGGAATTCCAGACCAGCCTGACAAGAATGGTGAAGCTCTGTCTCTACTAAAAATACAAAAATTAGCCAGGTGTGGTGGTGCATGCCTGTAATCTCAGCTACTCAGGAGGCTGAGGCAGGAGAATCACTTGACTCCAGGAGGTGGAGGTTGCAGTGAGCCAAGATTGCACCACTGCACTCCATCGTAGACAACAGAGCAAGACTCTGTCTCAAACAAACAAACAACAACAACAACAAAAAAAAAAAACAACAAACTATAAGAACAGACTTACAATAACAACAAATCCAGAAATTTAGAATGCTGGATCCTTGCTTTTTTTTAATAATTAAAAAAATTTTTTTAAGATGAATGAATCTTGAAACAAATGATGCATGAAAAAAGCGAGTTTCCAGAAGACGTAATACACTGTGCCATTTTTTTCTAAAGCTTAAGAATAAGCAAAGATAAACCTTTTCTAAAGAAATCATATAAATGTCTTAAAACTTTTTTAGAGCATGCGATGTTGAGCATAAAATTTAGGACAGTTGTTACCCCAGAGGGGCAAACAGAATATGGGATAGGGAGGTGCCCACAGGTAGGGTCAATGGTTTCAGTCATATTCTAGTTCTTGGACCAGTAGTAGGGTACAAGTTTTTGTGTCATTATGTTTTATGAATCACATGTGATTTTTTTTCTAAATGAATGAAAGTTCTCTATGTTGCCCAGCCTGGCCTCAAACGTGTAGCCTCGCCTCCTCATGTGGTAGGACAACTGGCCTGAGCCACCTCAGCTCCCACATGTATTCTTTTATTTAAAAAAAAAAAATTTTTTTTAAGGAAAGAAGTACTGCATTACTCCTGCTATGAAGAACAATGCTATCTGAGAAGCCAGAAGCACAAACCAACATAAAAGACATTTTGTGCCGGGCGCGGTGGCTCAAGCCCGTAATCCCAGCACTGTGGGAGGCCGAGGCGGGTGGATCACGAGGTCAAGAGTTCGAGACCATCCTGGTCAACATGGTGAAACCCCGTCTCTACTAAAAATACAAAAAATCAGCTGGGCCTGGTGGTGCGTGCCTGTAATCCCAGCTACTCAGGAGGCTGAGGCAGGAGAATTGCCTGAACCCAGGAGGCGGAGGTTGCGGTGCGCCGAGACCGCGCCATTGCACCCCAGCCTGGGTAACAAGAGCAAAAAAACTCTGTCTCAAAAAAAAAAAAAAAGACATTTTGTATGTCAAAACACAAGACAAGCTCTCTATGAATGTCTATACATGTTTGGACTTTTTTTTTTAGACATTTGCAATATTTAAGGTGAAATTATAATTGTTTCATATTGTTTCCTGAAGATATTGATACAGTATAGGTCAAATGAATCGACAGAAGTATAATAGAAGAGGCAGTATGTGTATATCCTTTAGTATAGCCTATACCTTTAGAAACTTATTTTTTAGAGACAGTGTCTCACTCTGTTGCCCAGGCTGGAGTGCAGTGGCACAATCTCAGCTGACTGCAACCTCCACCTCCCAGGTTCGAGCAATTCTCATGCCTGAGTCTCCCACATATCTGGGATTACAGTGTACCACCACACCTGACTAATTTTTGTATTTTTAGTAAATACGGAGTTTCATTATGTTGGCCAAGCTGGTCTTGAACTCCTGGCCCCAAGTAATCCACCTGCCTCGGCTGCCCAAAATGCTGGGATTTCAGGTGTGAGCCACTGAGCCCAGCCTAGAAACTTTTTTTTTTTTTAAGTATCAACTGTAATTTAAAAACTAAAGTTTGGCCGGGCGTGGTGGCTCACGCCTGTAATCCCAGCACTTTGGGAGGCCGAGGCGGGTAGATCACGAGGTCAAAAGATCGAGACCATCCTGGTCAACATGGTGAAACCCCGTCTCTACTAAAAATACAAAAATTCAGCTGGGCATGGTGGCGCGTGCCTGTAATCCCAGCTACTCAGGAGGCTGAGGCAAGAGAATTGCCTGAACCCAGGACGCGGAGGTTGCGGTGAGCCGAGGTCGCGCCAATGCACTCCAGCCTGGGTAACAAGAGCGAAACTCCGTCTCAAAAAAAAAAAAAAAAAAAAACCTAAAGTTTGCAGTTTGCTCCAATGTACTCAAAGTCAAACTGGCAGGAACAGACTTATAAAAAGATAACATACACACCTAACTTGGAAGGCTTATATTCTTATGCCATATTTTATCATCTGACTACTAAAAAAAGACACTGAATTACAATAATCCATCTCAGCATGCTTCTCCAATACATCAGTATTAACACAATGCAAACATCAAAATGTCTAATAAAGTAACAAGCCAAGGCAATTTTGTGCCATAAATTAACCCATTTATTATAGGCCAGTGATGTCTCAAAGAGTAGAGGAGCCTCTACTGGTCTTTCAATTCCTTCAGTCTTCCAATGGCCGACTTTATCCGGACACTGGAAGTGGTATTGTAGGTCCAGACACCACCCGCTGCTGTCTTCATGCAGGAACCACAGAGCCAGCTCTTGACAGCTCGACCCTTCATCTTGGTTTTGCCACAGAACCTGTGGCAAACTGTACTTGGTGTGCTGGTTGATTTCAATTTTCTTCACCATTTTCTGGAGGGAGGCCCATAGTGGGTCCCATATTTACTAACAATTCCGACTTTCTTGGTGCATTTAGCCAGGTTGCTGTGAGCTAGGTCCTAGCCCAGGGAGACATGTTTGGACCCTTAATTGCAAGTGATCGAAACCAAATTCAAACAGGTTCAAGTAAAAGTACCCAGTAAGTAAATAATAAGTAAATAAATAAACTGACTCATTAATTGAGGTGGGGCTGGTGTCAAGATCTCTAGAAACAGAAATAATGAGCAGCTCATATTCTCTGCTTCTTTCTGTATATTGGCCTCATTTTCTCCCACTGAAGATAGGTAGCCTCTATCTAGAAAGGAGAAGAGAAGCAGGAATGCAGGTAGCTCCAGCCTGGCTTCCATCACGCCAGCTTAGCAAACCCAAGGAAAGAGAGGTTTTTTGCTCCCTATGCTTCATATAAAAAAATCCCAAGCAAGGATTGTGATTGGCTTGCTTTGGGTCACATGCCTAACTCTGGGCCAACAACCCTGGTCAGGAGAAAAGGTACTGTGTGACTGGCAGCCCAAACTAGTCTCAGCGAGTGGAGGAGGGGCTATTCTCCAGAGGAAAGGGAGCGCTGTCCTCAGAGGAAGGAGGGGAAGGGATGCTGGAAGACCAACACGGTGATGTGCACTCCAGCGGCTCAGGCAGCACGAGGGAACAGGAGCTCAGGGAGGTGGGGACAGCAGTGAGGCTTTTTGGAAGAGAAGGTCCTGCCAGTGTGAACTGAAGGAGGAGCAGAATTTGGAGTCTTTCAGGAGAGAGAAAGAAAGGCAGCTGCTGCCAGACCCTGGAAGCTAGAGATTGTGTAATGCAGGAATGCCTCCAGGAGCCTCTGAGGGAGCCATTGCAGTTGTTCTGTGGGTTGGTCCAGAGTGTAAAAACCAATCCTGATGGGAGGGATTCCCTGGAAATGGAAAATAGGTACGCAGAAGGCAGAACACAGGATGTTGCAGAAGCCCAGGGGACGCCCCCACACAGGCCTGGGGCTGACTCAAGCAGACGTCTGGGGCCAAGGAGCAGGCAGACTGGAGGCAGGCTGGGAACAGAACACAGCCTTGAACCAGGAACTCTTCCTTCTGTGGATGGTTTCAATCTGTGATCTGTGCTGATCTGGCTCACCACCCCCAGACTGTAGCTCTCAGCAATACCATGCCCAGTGGATGCGCCGGAGGGGCGCCCTCAGCATGGGAGCAGTGCCCAGCAGGCTCAGAGGCCATTTTTACAGCCTAAGGGGAGGCTGTGACCCCCAGATCCAAGAGTTCCTGCATTAGAGAAAACCAGGATGGGGGATGGCGGGTGCCAAACACCATTAGATCAGCAATGCCGTGTGTCCTTTAAGAGTCCAGCACTCTAGAGTTCGCCCTGAATTAGAATCCCTGTTCTGCCACCTAACAAATAAGTGACCTGAGCAACTTGCTTCAACTCTCTCAGTCTCAGCATCCCAATTAGTAAAATGCCCCTAATACAGTAAGAGTACCTACCTGAGAAGTGATTGTGCAGCTCAGGTAAGATAAGGTTACGATTGGCACGACATTCTCCATTGAGGTTTGCCATAGTTACAGCCATGACTTCATTATTTAAAGAGTCCCTGAGGTCACAGTAGTGAGCCCTCAGACAGTGCGGACAGCCACCGAGAGGCTAGATGATCTCTTGTTAAGAGCACTTCAGAGCAAGGGTGTCCAATCTTTTGGCTTCCCTGGACCACACTGGAAGAAGAAGTGTCTTGGGCCACACATAAAATACACTAACACTAATGATAGCTGATGAGCTAAAAACAAACAAACAAAAAAAAATCACACACACAAAAAATCACAAAAAACCGCATAGTTTTTGTTTGTTTGTTTTAGATGGAGTTTTGCTGTTGTTGCCCAGGCTGGAGTGCAATGGCACGATCTCGGCTCACTGCAACTTCCGCCTCCCGAGTTCAAGTGATTCTCCTGCTTCAGCCTCCCTGGTAGCTGGTATTACAGGCATCTGCCACCATGCCCGGCTAATTTTGTTTTTTTTTTTTTTGTTTGTTTGTTTTTTTGAGACAGAGTTTCGCTCTTGTTACCCAGGCTGGAGTGCAATGGCGCGATCTCGGCTCACCGCAACCTCTGCCTCCCGGGTTCAGGCAATTCTCCTGCCCCAGCCTCCTGAGTCGCTGGGATTACAGGCACGCACCACCATGCCCAGCTAATTTTTTGTATTTTTAGTAGAGACGGGGTTTCACCATGTTGACCAGGATGGTCTCGATCTCTTGACCTCGTGATCCACCCGCCTCGGCCTCCCACAGTGCTGGGATTACAGGCTTGAGCCACCGCACCCGGCCCTGTATTTTTAATAGAGACGGAGCTTCACCGTGCTGGTTAGGCTGGTCTCAAACTCCTGACCTCAGGTGATCCACCCACCTCAGCCTCCCAAAGTGCTGGGATTATAGGCATGAGCCACTGTGCCTGGCAAAAGTCTCATAATTTTTGAGAAAGTTTATGAATTTGCTTTGGGCCGCATTCAAAGCTGGGGTTCATGCAGTCCTCTCAGAATCTCTGCGTGGGACTGAGGCTAGCCAGCTGGTACTTGTGTAGAAAATCTATCTGTTGATCAATAAACCCAAGCCTGTGGGCTGTAGGTTGGATAAGTAGCTGGCACTATAAGCATGAGCCACGATGACCAGCTCCACTGCCCTTTTATGGTCTCTCTCTCTCTCTCTCTTTCTTTTTTTCTTGAGACAGGGTCTCACTTTGTCACCCAGGCTGGAATGCAGGGATGTGATCATGGCTCACTGTAGCCTTGACCTCCTGGGCTCAATGAATCCTCCCACCTCAGCCTCCTGAGTAGCTGGAACTAAAGGAGCATGCCACCATGCCTGGCTAATTTGTGTGTGTGTGTGTGTGTGTGTGTGTGTGTGTGTGTGAGAGAGAGAGAGAGAGAGAGAGAGAGAGAGAGAGAGAGAGATAGTGTTTCACCATGTTGCCCAGGCTGGACTCAAACCCTTGGACTCAGTAATCTACCTGGTTCAGCCTCCTAAAGTGTTGGGATTACAGGTGTGAGCCACAGCTCCCAGCCTATGGTCTTCCTCTCATCGCCCGCTGATACTAATTAATGTACATTACCTATGTCTGATCCCTCTCTGGAGTATAAGCTCGCTGAGTACAGAGACCTGCCTCACCATGGTCTCCCTAGCCTAGCCTGGCACATAACAGAGACTGAATTATTTATGAAATGAACAAAGAATGACCTTTAACACTCAGATCTTGCATTTCAACCGAGGCTCAAAGAGATGGAGTTTGTCCAGGGACTACAGGCTCTGAGCCCTCACGTCTCCCATGGCCTTATTTCCATCTGGCTTCTCTGGGGTCCTGGAGGCAAGGTCCTGGTTCAGGTCAAGACATGGAGACTTCAGAGCTGGGTATCACCTCTTTGGCCCTCATTGCAGCCTAGCCCTCTCTGGGGTTCATGCAGTCCTCCTAGAACCTCTGTGTGGGACTGAGGCTAGCCAGCTGGTGCTTGGCTAGAAAATCTATTTGTTGATCAATAAATATTTGCAGAGAGCCTCCTGCAGGTTTACCCCAGGCCTAATGTGAAGGCAGAGTGCCTTGAAATCTGCTGCTAGGGAGTGTCCTGGGATAACCTCGTAGAGACCAGGCCTGTTGAATTCCCCAACTGTCCCGAAGCCTCCTCCATGACACTTACTGGGTGGTATAAAGTCTAACCCTAAGTGACAATTTATGATTTCACACTGAAAAATGTCAATGGCAAACAGTGTGACATTCCAGTTTGCTGGTTAGCATGACCCTTTCCCCTGATGGCCAGGGTTTTTCAAGGTATGGTCTGTAGATCCTCTGCAATAAACTATGAGATGTTTGTAAAACAATACAGCAGATTCCTAGCCAGCCCAGACTTGCTGGTTTGGAATCTCTGCAGTGAGTCTTAAAATATGCATTTATCTCAAAAGTGTATCACCGGTACGACATCACACAACCAGTAATTGGTAGAGAAAGATTTAACCCAGACAGTTGGGCTCCAGAGCCTGTCATCCAATACTTCTTGCGCCTATGACCTGCCAGGACCTTTCTGAGGACTCAGAATTCAGCATTGTAAAACCAGACAAAAATCTCTTCCCTTAAGGAACTTACATTCTATGGGGGAAATGTATCATATGAAATGATAATCGTTTCTGCAAGGTCTGCTAGGAAGTAAATGAAACAGATTGTAAGTGCATAGAGAAAAAAGGTAAGAACACTGTGGACTGAAGCAGTCAGGGAGGGCTTCCTGCAAGAGGTTTCATTGGCATTGCCTTCCTTGTTGAAATCAACTACAACAAGACCTCTTAAAGACTTCGATTTTCTCCCTTACTCCCATGACCAATGCTGAGGCCCTAGTGTATCAGGCACTATTCCTATGTTCACAGCACCTTGACCAGGGTCTGCAAGGAAGATGTGGGAGTAGAGAAATGAGCCAGGAGGTGCAGAGAGGCAATTATTAGTAGTGGTGTTATTTCAAGCAAAATCATTGTTTTGGAATTCGGTCCTGACCTGCTTTTCTCATGTTGCATTATCCTAAGCAAATTGATTAATCCTTTGAGCCTCGGCACCTGAATCTGTAAAATGAAAAAAAACCACATCACCCTTACTCCCAAAGCTAAAAGTGAGGTTGGTGTGAAGATTAAATGCGTAGCTTAGGCAAAGGAGGAGCGGTCAATGAATGGAAGGCATTGTTGCTATTTTTTATATTAGAAAAAAATTAAAAAAAAAAAAAAAAAAAAAAAAAACACAAGAAAAAAACTCTGTCAAATAGTCCTCAGCCAAGACGAGGGGAATGGCAGAAAGAGCAGTACCCGGGGGACATCTGGATCTTCAGTTCCCTGCTGGCGTCATTTTTATTTTTTGTCTTTTTGAGACAAGATCTGGCTCTATTGCCCAGGCTTGAGTGCAGTGGTGAGGTCTCAGCTCATTGCAGCCTCCGCCTCGCGGGCTCAAGTCATCCTCCCACCTAAGCCTCTCCAGTAACTGGAACTATAAGTACACACAACCACGCCCAGCTAACTTCTGTATTTTTTTGTAGAGACAGGGTTTTGCCATGTTGCCCAGACTGGTCTTGAACTCGTGAGCTCAGGCAATCTGCCTGCTTTGGCCTCCCAGAGTACTGGGATTACAAGTGTGAGCCACTGTGCCCGGCCATTCTGCTGGTGTTATCTTAAAGAAGTAATCTGGACTGGGTGTGGTGGCTCACACCTGTAATCCCGGCACTATGGGAGGCTGAGGTGGGCGCATCATGACGGCAAAAGATCGAGACCATCCTGGCTGACACGGTGAATCCCTGTCTCTAGTAAAAATACAAAAAATTAGCTGGTGTGGTGGTGCATGCCTGAAATCCCAGGTACTAGGGAGGCTGAGGCAGGAGAATCGCTTGAACCTGGGAGATGGAGGTTGTAGTGAGCCAGGATCGGGCCACTGCACTCCAGCCTGGGTGACAGAGTGAGACTCCATTTCAAAAAAAAAAAAGTAATCTGATCACTCTGAGCCTCAGTTTACTTATTCATAAATGGGACTTAGAGCTCCCTGCCAGGGTTATTGTAAGGTTTGAAAGCACAGATGAAGTCTCTAATTTGGTGCTTGACACTTAGTATGAGCTAAATAAACATTTCCGTCCCTTTCCCATTTTCCTCCCCACCTAGCCTGGAGGCACCTGAGACGGCCTGATGGGAGTGCCCCTCAGGGTGACAGGGTCTTTGGACTTTCACTCAGGAGCAGGCTTATCCAGCTCAGGCCTCACCCTAGTCCCTTGGGCCAAGCTAAAGATTCTCTCTTTAGGAGAGAAAGGCCAGCTGCCAGGGTTTCCCTGTTTCGGGCAGAGAGGACAGGAATTAATCAGGGGCCCTGCGGCTCACTCTGGGCTGTGAGGTGATTCGAAGCCTCTCAGATTTAAGTTCCAATTGTAGGCTGAATGCTCTCAGGGTTCCAGTGCCAGCCTCTACCCTGGGCTCAGGCCAATACAGCCTGCCTGCTGCCCACCTGTCTTTCCACCTGGATGTCCGTGAGGCCAGTGTGTCCATTTCCTATTGCTTCTGTAAAAATGACCGCAAAGTTAGTGGCTTAAAACCAACCACACAAATGCATTATTTCACAGTTCTGGAGGTCAGAAGTTCTAACTGGTTTTTCACTGGACTAAAAGCAAGGTGTCAGCAAGATTGTGTCCCTTCCAGAGTCTCGATGGGAGAAAGCATTTCCTTACCTTTCCCAGTTCCTAGAGGATGTCTGCATTCCTCACCTCGGGGTTCCCTTCCTTCACTTTCAAAGCCATTTCAAAGCAATGGTGGGTTGATTGCTTCTCACATGGAAGCATACTGACTCTCCTGCCTCCCTTTTTCCTTTATAAAACCCCTTGTATTTACACTGGGCCCTCCAGCATAACTTCCCATCTCAAAATTCTTGACTTAAACAGATTTGCCACGTGAGGTCATAAATTCACACGTGCCATCTTGAGAGGACATTATTCACCCCGGGAGCACACCAGAACGCTTGACTTTGCCACCCCAACCTGTTCTTCCTCTATCTTTCCCATCTCAGAAAATGGCACCCCCATCTACCTAACCCAAACCGGGGCATCCTGTGAGATTCCTCTTTCCCTTCTGCCCCACCCTGCCACATCCACTGTATCTGAAAGTCTTGTCTGTCTCCATCTCTCAGCTTCCTCTTCTATTATCTTTATCCAAGACCCCACAACCTGTCACCATGACCATGGCAGTAATTCCCTAACTGGTCTCTGCTTCCACTCGGTTCTCCCTACAGTCCATTCTCCAAGCAGCTGGGGATCTTTCATCATCACCCTGTTTAAAACCCACCACTGATTTCCCATCTCGGTTAGAACCAACTCTAATCTTCTCACCATGTCAGGAAGGCCCTGCATAATCCAGCCTTGCCAATATCGCCCAGCTCATCTTCTCTCTCTCTCTTGCCCACTAAGTTCCAGCCATAGTTGCATCTGTGAATCCTCAAACAGGCCACAGTGGGCCGGGTCTCAGGACTGGAATGCCCTTTTCCTGATTCAGACACAGCTGGCTCATTTTGATTAATCCGTTGTCAGTTCAGATGACATCTTCTCAGAGAGTCCCCCTCTGGCCTCCAGTTCTAATTGCCCTCCGTCTTTCCCAGCCACCAAAGAAACTGGCTTTGGTAAGAGTTTATTTGTGTTTTACCTGTCTTCCCCACTAGAAGGAAGCTCTATGACAGCAGGGAACTCATTTACCTTGTTTACCACGGAATTCCTAGGACCTGAGCCAGTGCCTGGCACATAGCAGATGCTCAATAAATTAAATATCAATGAACGCAATTTACAGAAAAAAATTATGGTCCTTGGTTTATGTTCACAGAAGTCTGAGATCTGAATGCATATCAATCAGCCTCCCTTGAATTCACTGAGCCCACTCTGTGCTGCTTTAGGGAAGACAGATGGTAAGAAGCCAGCCTTACTACTTCCAGGACCTCACAGCCCAGGAAGAAGGAATATGTGAAAAAAAAAAGACAAAGTTGAGAACTCAAATACAAGTCCTTTCTGGTAAGCTCCACAGGGAAGGGGGCTTAGAACTCTGAGTGCTGGCAGGGTGCAGTGGTTCACACATGTAATCCCAGTACTTTGCAAGGCTAAGGCGAGAGGATTGCTTGAGACCAGGAGTTCAAGACCAGACTGGGTAATGTCTGGTCCATAGTGAGACCCCTGTCTCTACAAAAAAAAAAAAAAAAAAAAAATTACCTGGGCATGGTAGTGCACACCTGTGGTCCCAGTTACTCAGGAGGATGGTCTGAGTCTGGGAATTAGAGACTGTGGTGAGCTCTGATCACGCCACTGCCACTTCAGCCTGGGTGAATGCAAGACCCCATCTCTTTAAAGAAAATCCTTGATTGTCTAGTGGTTAGGAAATAAATAAATAAATAAAAATTAAAAGAAGAATGCCAGACACAGTGGCTCACACCTGTAACCCCAGCACTGTGGGTGGACTACTTGAGCCCAGGAGTTTGAGACTAGCCTGCACCACATGGTGAAACATCGTCTCTATTAAAAAAAAAAAAAAAAAAATAGCTGGGCATGGTGGCAGGCACCTCTAATCCTAGCTACTTGGGAGGCTGAGGCACGAGAATCGCTTGAACCTGGGAGGCAGAGGTTGCAGTGAGCCGAGATCGCGCCATTGCACTCCAGCCTGGGCAACAAGAACGAAACTCTGTCTCAAAAAAATTTTTATAAAGAACCCTCTGGAAAAGAACAGATACTGTTTAAGGGGTTGGGAAGCCGCAGGCCAGGGAGAAGGGTCCAGAGAGAGCTCTCATGACTCTTTTTGAGAAGCAACCCCGGTTATTTCAAGAAAATTCTGTCTGAGGAACACAGGCAGCCTAAAATCCAACTTTTGCCCCAAGTAGTTTGCAATCTAGCTGCGGGGACCAGCAGCAGAAAGCACAGCGCGGCGTCCGAAGGGAGGCGGTGCAGGAAATGGCTGAAGAACTTGGGTTTGGGTTCAGGCAAGCCTAGGTCTGCGTCCCAGCTCTGCCACTGACTGCTGTGTCTCAGTTTAAAATCTTCCTCCTTTGCCAGGTTGTGGTGAGACTTTTTTTTTGTTTTGTTGTTCTTTTTTGTAGAGACAGGGGTCTTGCTTTGCTGCCCAACATGGTCTCAAACTCCTAGCTTCAAATAATCCTCCCGCCTCGGCCTCCCAAAGTGCTGGGATTACAGGCATGAGCCACTACACCCAGCCTGTTGTGAGACTTAAAGGAAGATAATAAATGTCAAGTGTTCAGCACAGAGCTTTGCACTCAGTAAATGCTCAATAAAAGGCAGCTATTGTGATTAAAATAAATAGGTGGGACACTGCGTGTAGGGCTCTTAGTGTTTTTGAGATTCTAGGGGCTGGAGGGGAGCTCAGTGTCTCAGTTATAGACCGGCCACAGGGCCAGTGAGTCTCCAGGCGGGGTCCCCAACAGGTCACTCCAGGAGGCTGAGGCAGAGAGTCTGTGGTGTGACCTAGATATATGTTTAACAAGCTCCCCCAGTGACAGGCCACTCAAGGCTGAGAACCACTGACTTCATGTGGCCATGGTTGGCAGGCCAGCCACCCCTGATTTTTGCCTGTCAAAGCAGCATTTGGACGCGTTTCTCTTGGAAGCACCACACCAGGCTGGATGCCTGAACCCTGCCTTCTGTTTCCTGGAACAGGGCTTTGCAAGGTGCAGAGAAACACCTGGTTTGAAGGTCCCAGGGGCTGTGTAAAATGCAGATTCTTGGACTGGATTCAGGCCTTCTGAATAAGAATCTACAAGAACGTAAGGCTGGGTGCAGTGGATCATTCTGTAATCCCAGCACTTTGGGAGGCTGAGTCCGGTGGATGACTTGAGGTCACGAGTTTGAGATCAGCCTGGCTAACATGGTGAAACCCCATCTCTACTAAAAATATAAAAATTAGCTGGGTGTGGTGGCATGTGCCTGTAGTCCCAGCTACCCAGGAAGCGGAGACAGGAGAATCGCTTGAACCCAGGAGGTGGAGGTTGCAGTGAGCCAAGATTGTGTCATTGTACTCCAGCCTGGATGACAAAGTGAGACTCTGTATAAAAAAAAAAAAAAAGAATTCCTAGAAGGCAAGGTTTCATCCAAATACTAACCTTGCACTTCAACCAGCCTTCAGGAAACAATTGGTGAAATGAAATGTTGACTCCTCTGTTGTGATCAAGTCGGTAATTAAGGGAGGCTGGGTTCATTATTCTCACAGAATCAAGATTAACTTCCCAGCAAAGCAGTGATTTTACCTGCTGACAGAGTCCTGCATAATGACTGGAAATCACCTGTCTTATACTTTCCTGCCCCTGAAGTGTGGCCCCTCCCAGAGGAAACCAGAAGGAGTCAGTGCCTGGGACCAAGATCAAGGACCACCTGGTATTCCTCTCCCTATGACCTGGAAATCCCACCAGCTAAACACTGCCAAGCACCAGTGGCTTCCCATCTGGCCAAAAGTAAAAAGCTCAGATCCTTAGGATGGCTATAGGGCTCTTGGTGATCTCCCTCTCCACACGCCCTCCTCCACCCCTCTTCCTTCTTGTTACCTCTCTGACATCATCTCCTACAACCTTCCTAAGTCCAGACTTGAGCTTCTCAAGCTGGGCACTCTTGACATTTTGGAAAGGATAATTCTCTGGAGAATGTGGAGACTGGCCCGTGTATTGCAGGATGTTGAACAACATCTCTGACACTCATAACGCACGCTCCCATCCCAACCGTGACAACCCAAAATGTTTCCAGAAATGGCCAAACGTCCCCTGCGGGGAGAGGAGCAAAATGGCCCGGTCAGAACCACTGGTCTAAACCGTCGCGCCGGCCCTGCTGCCCTCCCTGCTGTTCGCGTGACTTCTTCCAGGTCCTCGCGCTTGCTCTTCCCTCTGCAGGCGTCTCTCCTGCACTGCTTTCAGGTCTTTCCTCAAATGTCATCTGCTCAGTGAGACCTTTCCCAACCATCCTATTTAAAATTACAACCCATCCTAATCATTCATAAAATGTTTCCCTCCTTAATGTGTCTCCGTCGCATTTATCATGTTAGGCATTCCACCAGTCTTATGCATTTTTTTGTCTATTTACCTCCATCCAGTAGGATATAGCTCTCTGAGGATGAGATTCTGTTTGTTCGATTGTTTTCTTTTGGTCTTCTCTGTCCACTGCTGTATCTCTGGACTTAGAACAATGACTGGCATACAAAAGGCACTCAGCTAATATTCAGTGGATGAGTGGATGGTTGGGACAGCTCAAATTCCTTCCTACTGCACAAGCTTCTGGGTCAAGAGAGAAGATAAGCCTGTGTCACTTCTCCAGTGAATCCATGGTGTCCTAGATTCGCTGAAGCCATGGGTAGGGATGGACTCTATATGGGGCATTTGAGCATTTTACCTCCTCCCACACCAGAGTTTCTCTCTCTCTCTCTCTCTCTCTCTGCTCTTTTCCCCCTGTCTTTACTTTCTCTTTCTTCTCTTTTCTTTTTCTTCCTTTCTTCTTTTTCTTTTCTTTTCCCTTCCTTCTTTTCTTTTTTTTCATTCACATAGTCTTGCTCTGTCACCCAGGCTGGAGTACAGTGGCATACTCATGGCTCACTGCAGCCTCAAACTCCTGGGCTCAAATGATCCTCTAGCCTCAGCCTCCCAAGTAGCTGCGACTACAGGTGTACACCACATTCAGCTAATATTTTTTTTTTCATTTTTTTTAGAGATAGGGTCTCCTATGTTGCCCAGGCTGGTCTTGAACTCCTGGCCTCAAGTGATCCTCCCACCTCAGCCTCTCAAGTAGCTGGAATTACAGGTGAGAGCCACTGTACCTGGCCAGAGTTTTATTTAATTGTCCTTCTTGAGAGAAGAGTGGAAAATTACATGGGACAGGGGCTTTCAGAGCTGGCTATGAAAAGCAGTCATTCCTCTCTTTCTTTTCTTTTCCTTCCTTCCTTCCTTTCCTTCTTTTCTTTTCTTTTTTTTTCTTTTCTTTCTCCCTCCCCTCCCCTGCCCTCCCCTCCCTTTGCCTTCCCTTCCCCTTCCCCTTCCCCTTTGCCTCCCCTCCCCTTCCCTTCTCCCTTCCCCCTTCCCCCTTCCCTTTCCCTTCCCCCTTCCCCCTTCCCCCTCCCCTCCCCTTCCCTTCCCTTCCTTCCCCTCTCACATTCTTTTTACAGATGTATGTATCATGCATGTGCAAACTCATGTACCCCTGTCCTTTGGTAAGAAATCTATGTTTATGTATATATATTTTTTACTTATATAAATAATAATAATTGTTTATCTTTTCTGAGTGCTTCCCGAATGCCAAGTATTGTGCTAAGTATAGAGATCTGCTCATTTAACCCTCCAAACAACCCTGTAAGGCTAGTTTTATTGTTATTGTCAACTTACTTCTACAGATAAACTGCAATAGCTTCAGTAGCGGATGCAGAGACAGATAGAGTCATATCTGAATTGAAGCCAAACAAGACTGGGCATGGTGGCTCATGCCTGTAATCCCAACACTTTCGGAACCCAAGGCAGGATTGCTTGAGCTCAGGAGTTTGAGACCAGCCTGGCCGTGCAATGAAATCTCATCTCTGCTTAAAAAAAAAAAAGAAAAAAATGAGCCAGGTGTGGTTATAGGTGCCTGTGGTCCCAGCTACTCTGGAGGGTGAGGTGGAAAGATGGCTTGAGCCTGGGAGATAAGGCTACAGTGAGCTATGATCATGCCAGTGCACTCCGGCCTGGGCCACAGAGCAAGATCTTGTCTGAAACAAACAACAAAAAAGAAGCCGAACGAGATGGTTTGACTCTGGTATTCCTCCCATTCCTAACCACTACAATAACTGCCTCTCTTGGAAGATATGCTCATATCAGAAAGTCAGATAAACAGGTAGAGCTCACCACACTCCCCCAAGGAACTGCTGTTAGCTGATAACACTTCTATCAGTAGAATTTTTATACCAGTAAAATGTATACAAGTATATAAAAAGATATCCATGTAGTTAAGTGGGGTTTTTTTAATTTGGAATTTTGTTTTTATTTATTTATTTTAGAGACAAGGTCTCATTCTGTTGCTCAGGCTGGAGTGCAGTGGCACAATCACAGCTCACTGCAGCCTTGAACTCCTGGGCTCAAGCAATCCTCCCACCTCAGCCTCCCGAGTAGCCAGGACTATGCTCAGCTAATTATTTTTATTTTTGCAGAGACGGGTCTCACTATGTTGACCAGGCTGATCTCAAATTCCTGGCCTCAGGCAATCGTCTTACCCTGGCCTCCCAAAGCATTGGCATTACAGGCGTGAGCCACAGCTCCCAACTTAAGTGAGTTTTTTATTTTTCCTACAATAGTAGTGTCAGACATTTTGTCTCACTTAGTTTTTTCACTCTCCAATAATACATTTTGAACCAGATCTTTAAACTCCATTAAGTTGTTACCTCCCTTCTTAAAAGCCTTACACGGATGTTCTGTCTGCTGGAGCTAAGGATAAGAGGACATGATAAAGGTAAACCTTGGGATGAACTGCCATTTTGCATAATGTGCTGGCTACAACAGCGACTGGACAGGTTTGGACTCTCACTTGCCCAGGGGCTACCTTCAGATGGGGTGTTTGCTTGTTACTTCTGTCCTTTAGCTTAGGTAGCTTCAAGATACCAACCCACTAGCTGAGAAATGAATAGGTTCATTTCTCTAACAGAACAGAGGCCTTCAAAGAAAAGCTCTCCTGGCAGCCCCAGGTAATCCTGGAGATGGGGCTGAAGGAGCCTACGGGCTCCTTAGGTTTCTTAAGGATTGGACCCAGGACGCATTGCTCATTTTCTAGGGATGGCCACTGTTCTAGGTGCCAGACTCCTGAAAGCAGTTCATTTAATCTATACAGCCCTATCAGGTAGATCCTACAGATGAGAAACTGATGCTCAGAGATGTTAATAACTCACCCCGAATCACACGGTTCGTGAGGCATCCATCGAGCTGTATCTTTCTTACTTATACCTCCTGGAATCACACCAGAAGGTTGGAGCTGTTTGAAGTCTTTTAACTCCAGGCCCTTATTCCATATAAATGAAGCACAGCAGCCTAGGGCTCTCATAAAGTTGGCTGCAGGCCATGCAGCAGGTGTGAGGAACTGGCTGAGGTTCCCCAGTTTTTCAAACTATATTTGCTATAAAAGACCTCCAGGAAAGGGGTGGAATTGAATGGAGTAGATTCTGCATCCTGAAGCCCCAGAGGCATCAGAATAACCGTCATCCTGAAGAAGATTTGAGCACAGCTCAATGAAATTAAGCTGTATGTCAATATGAATCAAGGGCAGGGAATATAATCTATAGCTTCCCCCAAAGAGAAAAGCCCCAGCCTGCTGGTAGAGCTGGCCTTGGCAGGCGGTGGGAGGAATGGGGATACTGTTAGAGAACTGAGCCTTCATATACACCCACTCCCACCAGCTCTTCGTTTTTTACCAACAGGGATGTCTTTGATTCTAGACCCTCTAATTAAATCCCTCCACCCACAATCTCCCAAAGCCAAAAATATAGTCATCCATAAGTACACTTTTTCCCTAGTCCATTCTTCTCAGTTAAAAACAAACATCAAGGCCAGGCACCATTCCTCACGCCTGTAATCCCAGGGAGTCTGAGGCAGGCGGATCATGAGGTCAGGAGATCAAGACCATCCTGGCCAACATGGTGAAACTCCATCTCTACTAAAAAGACAAATTAGGCAGGCATGGTGGCAGGTGCCTGTAATCCCAGCTGCTTGGGAGGCTGAGGTAGGAGATCACTTGAACTTGGGAGGTGGAGGTTGCAGTGAGCCAAGATCATGCCATTGCACTTCAGCCTGGGCAACAAGAACAAACCTATGTCTCAAAAAAAAAAGAAAAAAAAAAGATTAGTCTGATGTGGTAGTGGGCACCTGTAATCCCAGCTACCTGGGAAGCTGAGGCACGAGAATCGCTTGAACTCAGGAGGTGGAGATTGCAGTGAGCCGAGATCGTGCCATTGCACTTCAGCCTGGGCAGCAAGAGTGAAACTCCGTCTCAAAAAAAAAAAAAAAAAAAGCATGCACACAATCAAAACCCTCTGCCCAAAGCGGTGTAAGCAAGGATGCTTCTCGCGTGACTTATTGTATTTGTGAAAAGTTAGAAACTTGCTAAATGTCCTTCAAGGGGAGATTCGAGTAAATAAATTGTGCCAAATCTGTACTGCAGTATAGTCTGAGCACCCCCCACCCCCAGAAAAGAATAAATTGCATCCGAAGATAATAAGGTCACCGAGACCTACTAGTAACTGCATCAAACCAAGCTGCGGAATAAGCACAATAAATAACCAAAAATTAGGAAAGAATACGGAAGGAGTATCACAACTTCATAAGGAAAAATTTGAAAAACATAGAAAAGTTGGCAGTAGAATCACCACTCCCTCCACCACCTATTTCTGAAAAAGAACCATTGTCAATATTTGATGTATTCCTCTCAGGACTCCTTGCTGGATGTGGTCCTGTCATAGAAAGTGGTAGTCAGAACACAAGGGAGTGTGACCAGGGCTGAATCGCATACAGCTTTCTCACTCCTGCCTGGGTGAGCCTCAGTCTCCAAATCTGTTACATGATAGTGACTCCACCCTTCCAGGGTTGTTGTATGGATTAAATGAGACCAAGTATGGAAAGCACCAGCCGGGTCTCTAGGAAATAAGATTAATATGCGACAGCTATTGTTCATTTCCCTTAATGTTTTAACACAATTGATTCTGAATGTTCTTTGGAGTCTTTAAAAACATCAGATGGAATGGCTAGTTTTGAATGGCTGGATTCTAGTTTCTTTTTCTTTTTTTTTTTTTTTAGAGACAGGGTTTCACCATGTTGGTCAGGCTGCTCTCGAACTCCCGACCTCAGGTGATCTGCCTGCCTCAGCCTCCCAAAGTGCTGGGATTACAGGCGTGAGCCACCACACCCGGCACGGATTCTAGTTTCTTTGCCATTCTCTTATGAGAAATGTTTGGGCTGCTTCCATTTTTACTTTCTTATAAATAGCTCTGTGATGAACACTGTTGTGAATATAGCTTTACCTCCCCCGCGTTTTGGAGATTTTCCTTAAGATCAGTTCCCAGAAGTGGAGTTACTAGGTCAAAGGGTAATAAACATTTTTAGACTTCATATACTTAATGCCTGATTGCACAAAGCAGGTGTTACTTACCTCTGCCCCACCCCACCTTTTTACCATTCCCAAAACCTCCCTGCCCCTCATCCTCCCTGGAAATGACACCTGGCTGCTTCCTACCTCCCACTCCCTGCGTTTCCGCCTCCCCTGTCTCCTTCAGCTGTAGAACCCTTCCCCCTCCCTCTGCCTGAGTAAATCCTCCCTGGTTTTCAGCCCTTACACACCTTTCCCCAGACCTTCCTGTGTTCAGGAATGAAATCTTGGGCTTCTCTCCCTTCCCTACTCCTCCCAGGAATTTCACGTATTCATTGGGCAAAACATCCTACTAGGGACAGGCTAAGGAATGTGGCTGCCGGAGCTTTAGGAGCTGACTCTCTGGAGAGAGGGAAACATAAATAACCAAATGTAACCACGAAAGATAGGGGCATTGACAAGTTCATAACAGAGAAGAGAGAAGGCAGGGTCAGCTTAACCTCATGCGCTTTGCTCTGCGAATGATACTTGTTGGTGTTGTGTGACTCTAAGCAAGTCACTTAGCCTCTATGAACCTGGGTGCCCTATCTGTACTCATCTCTTCACTGGGAAGCAGAGGTTAAATAAGTTATTCAGTTGAACTTGCTTAGCCAGAAGTATGCAGCAGGTGCTCAGTAAATGTTTGTTGATGGTGAGAGCTTCGTATAGACTTGTGGGTTAATACACGGACCGAGGCTGCACTGGGAGGGTGCAGGTGGCCAGAGGGCTCACTTATCTCAGGGGCCTGTTCTTCTCATTTGGGGACTAGGCTGCTGCATGCTCATTTCTCCCACCAAGAGGCAGGTTTCCTGCAGGGTCTGGTTGCTTGGGTCTGAAGTCCCTAGAGTCCAGAAGGACATGCCAGGCTGGTCTTGAACTCCTGACCTCATGATCTGCCCATCTTGACCTCCCAAAGTGCTGGGATTACAGGCATGAACCACAGCGCCCAGACATGTTTTTTCATTTATTTATTTATTTATTTATTTATTTATTAAAGGTGGGGTTTCTCCATGATGGCCAGGCTGGTCTTGAACTCCTGACCTCTCAGGAGATCCACCCACCTCGGCCTCCCAAAGTGCTAGGATTACAGGTGTGAGCCACCGCGCCCGGCATGTTTTTTCTTTTAATGAGTCTCTGTAAAATCGATTTTGGGAATGATAAAGGGATGGAATTGGGGGCGAGGGGGAGGTGACATGTGCTTACAAGGAAGTGAGTTTACTTGTGGATCGTCTTTGCCTCTGTGTGTTGAAGTGATAGGACAGAATGTGCACACTGCCTCCTTTTACATCATTTCTCTGGACATGCCACAAACTTCCTCCTGTTCAGGCTGCAAATCACTCTCCTTTAACAAGGAGAACTTTGCATGAGGCCCCAAGAACAGAGACCTCTGGGAGTGATGTCACCCAAGATTCGAGGAATGCCAAGGGCACCAGGCCGGGTGGTGCAGTTATTCATCCTGCCCATGGTCAAGGCAGGCTCAGAGCAGCCCCGTCCCTGCAACAGATGAAGCTCAAGGCCATGGTCAGGGTCAGGCTTGCCAAGTGTCTTTTGGTGGTGGGAATGGAGCAGGAACTATAACCCTCAAATTTCAGCAATTTAAAGCTGAGAGAATCGTTAGACACATCTAATTCAAACCTCTCCCCTCTTTTGGTAGACGGGAAATAGAGGCTCAGAAAGATTGAGAGACTTGCCCAAGCTTACACAGCTCATGGCACAAATGATAAAAGTTAGGACTTGAACCTTGTTCTCCTGATTCCTAGCACATTGCTCTTTCCGAACCCCACAGGTACAATTGATCAATCGCTAGCTCCTTCTAGGGTTACCTCTCAACCCACCTCACACCTATAAACACATAAATCATTATAATATTGACAATAAGCTACAATCTATTTTAAGTACCTGACATAAGCACCAGGCTAAATGCTTAGGATGTATTGTCTAATGCGAGCCTTTCAACACCTCCAGGAAGGTAAGCACTAGAATCCCTTGCTACTCAAAGTGTGGTCTGTGGACCAGTAGAATCGGCATGACCAGGGAGCTGGTTGGAAATACAGTCTCAGCCCCAGAATAGGAACCTGCATTTCAAAGGCTCCTTGAGATTTTATGCGCAATTTGGTTTGAGAAGTGCTGCCATTAAGATCCCACTTTAACGGATGGGAAACTGATGCTTAGAGAAGGGAAGGAACTCCCACCGCAGATCAAGTGGTGGAACTCCACTTGGGCAAAGCCCTTGCTCTGAACTCTTGAGATTTTGGAATTTTTTCCCCACTAGTTCTAGGCCAGGAAGGATAGGATTTCAGACCCCCAGGAGCAAGGAAGATACTGATGAAAAAGACTATCATGAGCATTTTACAAGGTGTTTTCCTGTCTATTATTTTGTTTCTACTTTATAACTTAATAATTATTCTAACTTAAGAAGAAAGTATAATTTGGAAGCACTTAAGCCATGTCTCCAAGGCTGGCTGCACTGCTGCTCATTTCTAGAGCCTTTTCCTTTACTCCAGAACCCACTTACGGTTTCCCCAGGCAGCCTTGGAGGCAGGAGAGACAACTGTAGGTGATGCATAGATAGAAGTTTCCCGTTTGAATTGTCATATATTTTACTTTGCACCACAAAAAAACAAAACCAAAAACAAAAAAATGAACTAGATTATCGAACCATAGTATTAGTGCCTAAGACAGAATAAGGGGTTTGGGACATTTTCTTTTCTTTTTTAGATGGAGTCTCGCTCTGTTGCCCAGGCTGGGGTGCAGTGGCAGGATCTTGGCTCACTACAACCTCCGCCTCCTGGGTTCAAGCAATTCTCCTGCCTCAGCCTCCTGAGTAGCTAGGATTACAGGCGGGCACCACCATGCATGGCTAATTTTTTTGTTTTTAGTAGAGACGGGGTTTCACCTGTTAGCCAGGCTGGTCTTGAATTCCTGACCTCATGATCTGCCAACCTTGGCCTCCCAAAGTGCTGAGATTTCAGGCATGAGCCACTTCCACCGCATTTTTTTTTCCTTTTAATGAGTCTTTGTAAAGTCGATTTTGGGAATGATAAAGGAGGTGATAATACAATTGCAAAATCCATGAGGGTGGTAAGAGACTGGAGTCTGGGAAATGTCTCCAGACACCACAGTAGAGAAAAGGAGAGAAAGGAAAGGAAGCCAGCCAGAGGCTCTCTACCCAGAGGCTATTTATATTTAATGTTTAGTGTTCTCCCAGTGGCCCACCCAGGGTCTTAGTATGGAGTAAATACGATGTTCACTCAATGGCACAGACTCCGAATTTAACAAATAAAGACCTTAAAAAAAATAAAAAAAGAAAAGAAAAAAGAGGCCAGCACAGTGGCTCAAGCCTGTAATCCCGGCACTTCCAGAAGGCAAGGCGGGAGGACCGCTTGAGGTCATGAGTTTGAGACCAGCGTAGGCAACATAGGGAGACTTCATGTCTACAAAAAAACTGAAAAATTAGTGGAGCTGTGGTCCCAGCTACTCAGGAGGATGAGATGAGAGGACTGCTTGAATCTGGGAGGCTGCAGTGAGCCACGATCACACCACTGCACTCCAGCCTGGGCAATAGAATAAGACCCTGTCTCAAAAGAAGAAAAGGAAAAGACCAAGTTTTACTAACTGTCTGTAAATAGACAGAATCTCTAGGGCAAAACAAAAGAGAAGACAAGTATTCTCCTAAACTCCTCCCACCCCAGCCGACTTCCTGTAAGCTTTTAAGGTTGCCTGAGCACCATCCATATTGGAGTCAAACCAAGGAAAGGAAGTGCTGCCTGGGAAGGCCGAAGCTGGGGAATAAAATCCTACTCCCATGCTCCAGGGATGGCCAGTGGCTGCTCTAGTGAGAAGGAAGTCCTGTATCTCTTTGCTTTCAGGTGTTTGCACTCTTCCATGTCTTCCTTTCTCTAATCTCTAATGCTGTCCAGCACACTTCGAAGCAGCATTTTTTTTTTTTTTTTTTTTTTTTTTAGATGGAGTCTTGTATAGTCGCCGGGACTGGAGTGCACTGGCGTGATCTCTGCTCACTGCAACCTCCACCTCCCAGGTTCAAGGGATTCTCCTGCCTCAGCCTCCTGAGTAGCTGGGATTACAGGTGCCCACCACCACGCCTGGCTGATTTTTTGTATTTTTAGTAGAGATGGGGTTTCACCATGTTGGACAGGTTGGTCTTGAACTCCTGACCTCGTGATACACCCACCTCGGCCTCCCAAAGTGCTGGGATTAGAGGTGTGAGCCACCGCACCCAGCCAGCACTTTTATTATTATTATTTATATATATATTTTTTAAGAGATGTGGTCTTACTCTGTCATCCAGGCTGGAGAGCAGCGGCGTGATCATGGCTCACTGCAGCCTCAAACTCCTGAGCTCAAGCGATCCTCCTGCCTCAGCCTCCCACATGGCTGGGACTGTAGGCACATACCATCGTGCCAAGCTACCAACTCTTTTTTGTAGGACTTTTGAACTTTGAGTAAATGAACATTCTCTGCTGTACCCCAGTGTCATTCCAGGATCACAAGTAAAGGGATTTGGAAAATAAGCAAAAAGTCGTCTAAGAATCTGGAAAACAGGCATTGTAAGGAGCAAAGACTGTTACTTTAGAAAACAGAAAGTTTTTCTAAAGTGAGGAAAGTGAAAAGTGAGGAAGGGATAAGATCACCATCTTTAACATTTCAAAGAGGGTCTAGATTTACACTGCATTTTTCCAGACCTGAAAGCAAAAGGTAAAAGACACACAGAAGTCAGTTTCAGCTACGTGACCTTGGCCAACTGTAAAACAAGGACAATGGATAGTACTTACATCACAGGGCAGTTGTGAGGATTAAGTGCTAAGGACATACCTAGCATCTCGTAAAATCCTGGATATACTTGTTTCCTTTCTTGGCCTCATTCAAAAATGTCTCAGGAGGCAGTCAGCTCCCCCTCTGGAAAATTTCAAGGTAGAATGAGAATTCCTTACTGCCAAAATTCTGAGCTGTGGTGCTGCCCATGACTTTTCATAAAGGAAAATACTGGCTCACGTGGAGCCCTCGCCATGCCCCAGGCACGCAAAGAAGGGCTTTACGTAGGTACTTCATTTAATCTTCTCATCAGCCTTATGAGGTAGGTACTTTTATTACCCTATTTTTTTTTTTTTTTTCAGATGAGAGAATCATTGCTCACAGAGGTGAAGTAACTTTTCCAAGGTCACGCAATCAGTAAGTGGCAGACAAAGACTGAAATCCAAGTGGTTACCCTCCAAGTCTCTGCTCTTGATAACTGGAGAAATTCTTTATCAAATCTAAAATCCTCTTCTAGACCTGTCTTCTCTAATAGTCCAGGCTTTATTGATTTTTCTCTTCTCTCAAACTTCAGCTGTCAGTATAAAAATCAAGGCATTTAGCAGTTATTATTGTGTGAACAGCTTCTTGTCTCTCCTGTCTTACTGTAAGTGGGTCTAGGGATTTTTATTCTTTAAATATCCCCCTGTACTCAGTAGATCTTTGGGAGAACAGGCTCACAGGCTTCTAATAATTCTTTCTTTGACTGCCAGCTGAATTAGACAGAAGGTAAGTCCTGCTACCGTGTCATGCCTAACCCCATCTTTATTTCCTGTGCTGCTAGAGAACAGTCTTTTCTTGGCTGGAACAAATACTACAGCCTGCTCAACTAGCTAATATTTATTGAGTTCTTAATATGTTCCAAGGATTGCTCTAAGTATTTTATATGTATTAACTCACCGAATCTTAAGTACCCTATGAGCTAAGTCCTATTTTTATCCCCATTTTACAAAAGAGGAAACAATGTACCAGTGCATCAGCATTTGACTGAGTAAATGAATGACTGCTTTGCTGATGGATAATATTATTAGCAACAATCCTACAAATATGATGTTATGTTTGCATCATGCATTACAGCGTTATATACATTATGTCATTGTCAGTCATCATTAGCAGATAGGCACGAACATCCCTATTTTATAGAAGAGGAACCCATGGCTCCAGGAGGGTGAGTGATTCTCAACAGTCACACGGCATGTATTGTCTGTATCCTTCAGAAAACTCAGTAAACAATGTATTGGTTCCATTCCAGGATCAGGGGGCAAGAGAGATGAGAGGGCCTCAATTAACAGAAAAGGTACTAGATAAATAAATAGATAAAACCTAGTAATAGCAGAGATTTGATCGGAGTCCAGATCTTTGATTCCTAGTCTAGTGCTCTTTCATTTGTGTCAGGTGGCGGGAAGCAAGTCTTAGGTTCAGATCTGGCAGCTGCTTTGATTTAGGATCTTAAGCCAGAAGCAGCAGTGCCCAAAACAGAAAGCATCATTCTCACTTCTTGGCATTGCCCACATTTTCAACAATGAGCATACCTTCCTTTCATAATCAAAAACAAACAAATAAATAGAGCAAAATGCATCCTTGAGTGGGCTAGGGCTTGTAGAGGGATTCTTGGGTTTGCTCCGGAATGTCTCTGGGCCCCTGCATTTGTGGGCATTCCGACCCATCCCCACAAGCCACCTGGCCCACCTTATGGGCTGGGGAGGGCTTGATGGGTGGAGGGAAGCAGAGCTGAGGAGCTGGGAAGGACTGCCAGAAGGTCCCATTGAGGCTACATGAGTGGAACCAGACACAGGAGTTTCCAGGATTCTGCAGACCTGTGAACCCCCTGAATTGTAAGCTGCATGTTGTGTGTGTAGTTTCCAAGGAGAGGGCCCATCACTTTTGCAGAGGGGCACCCCATGACCTTTCAATAGGTAACCCCGGATTGTAATGATGACCCAAGACATGAGGGTTACGATGACTGGTCAAACGAGGGCCGAGAACCTTGAAAAACTTCTTGCCCCTCTGAAAATAACTGGTGAGGGGTGAGACTAATGAATAGGACAATGTCCTGCCTCATGGACTCACAATATTAATTTAGATTTTGCTTTTTTCCCTGAGCCCATTCTCACCCCTATTCCAAAGTATTTGGCAGACAGGCAAGAGATGAGTTGCTCCACTAAGCCATTCCAGTCTCAGACACTCTCTTCCTCCTAGACCTCTGGCTGATGGACGCCAAGTCCTGCGTCTATGGACTGTGCATGCCCAGTTTTCTATTTTGCCTTTTACCCAGTGTCTTAGGGCCCTGATTTGTGCTGTTACCAACTTTTCCCCAGGTGCCTCCTAAAAGCTGGCCACTCTCAGGTCTCGGCAAGCACTGAATTACATTCCACCAACACTGATTCAGCCCTCAGCATGTGAGGGTGTTGTGAAGGAGACACAGATGGTCAGATAAAGCCCCTAAGTCTAGCCTGGGAGACTGCAGGCTAATAGCAAGACAGATAACACTCACGTGCCAGGCTGGGGGCGGGGGAAGGGAAGTGAGAAGCCCTAGGAGGGCAACAGCTAACACGCTGGGGGATTAAGGGGTGGCATCCTGAGTGTGGACAGTAGCTCCAGAGCTGTGTGGAGAAGGATTGCTTTACAAAGAATGGTGGGGCGGGGAGGGGTGATGAGTAGGAAAGTGAGAAACATTAAAGGTGGGTTGTGGCCTATTGGGCAGAGCGAGGACCTCAGTGTTCCACTAAGGAATTTGGACTTTATCAAGACAGTGCGTAGGTGGCATTGAAAGTTTTTGAGCAGAGGAGGTGGGCTCTGTGCTTAGATGTAAGCTTAAGACCACTTTGCAGAGGATGAGAGAGCAAAGAGGGGAGGCTGGGATACAGGATGCTACTGGAGGGTCCAGTGGGGATGGGGGGATAAGGGGACCCTTCACAGTCACAGGCAGGACGAGCTACAGAGTTTGTGGGGGCCAGTGCAAAAGGAAAATGCAGGATCTCTGGCCCAAAATTATTAACAATTTAGTAACAACAGAGCATTAAAACAAGTAGGGGTCCCTTCTAAGTACGGGACCATGTTTGGCTGCACAGGTCACATACCTGTAAAGCCAGCCTTGGCAGTGGGACTAAACAGGATGGGTCAGAGAAGAGCTCTGGGAAGCAGGGCCCCAGGACTTAGTGATCTGTCGGACGTGGGAAGTGAGGAAGCAGTCCAGCTGACAGGTGACCTTCCTACACCGGGTGCCAGGCCACCCTTCTGCTTTCTGGGCACCCTCCTTGGTGTGACCAACTCTAGCTTATTAACACGAATAAACGTCACCCACTCTTCCTTTTCCTGCTACCCTCACCCCAGACCTGCTCCTGTAGAGCAGGTACACCATGGCTCATGACTGTAATCCCAGCACTTTAGGAGGCCAAGGTGGGAGGATTACTTAAGGCCAGGAGTTTGAGATCACCCTGGCCAACATAGTGAAACCCTGTCTCTTAAACACACACACACACACACACACACACACACACACACACAAAATTCTCTGGTGTCAGTCTCCAGTTCTCTCTCCCCATCCCACCGCTTCTAGCATCTCACTTCCTCAATGCGCTCCCATTCCTATGGCCTCCCCATAGCTGCTGTCACTGCCAAGTTCTAGCAGGCCCTTATCAGCTCAGGTCTAGATTACACACGAAATCCTCCCATCCATCCCCCTGACTCCAGTCTGGACCCCACACCCACTCTCAAATAAAACACCCATCCTGCACAGAGCCGCCTTAGAGACGTTCCCAAATGCTAACCAGATCTGGTCACTGAGTAAGGTCCCTTGCTGGGGACTGCCCCGCCAAAGACTAAGATCCAAATAACTCAAACAACACAAAGCCCTCTGTTGCCTAACCCTGCTTAATCTGCTAATAAATGCCAGAAGAGCCTCAGTCTCCCACATTCCTCCGGTACACACCATGCTGGGTTTTTGTGTTTTCTGTTTTCTTTACCTCAAGCAGATTCCTCTGCCTGGAATCTCCCCTCCTGCTTCGAAGCCTGGCTTACCTCAATTCATTCCTCGGAGTTGGCCTCAGCTCTCACCTCCTCTGGGAGGCCTTCTCCAGCCCACACCCCACCCTGCGAACCCGCTGGCCCCTCTTCCCCACGACTACAGGCCCTCCCCTCCCCTCTAGGCTGGGGGCAGCTGGGGCGGAGTGCAAGCCCTACTCACCGTGGTGCCAAACAAAGCCTGCCCCACGTGGTACTCCGTGTACGTGTGTCTCTGGGCTGAGATGTCTGTGGGCGGAAGGAGCTGGTAACAGACAGAACATGCTGGAGGAAGAGCAGGTTGCAGGGAAAGCTGGTACAGATAACCCCAAAGAGAATGAAGGCCCCCGCATCACGTCTTCACCAAGACCCCACTGGCAAGGCGAGGACAACGCCTTTGGATGAATGCACCTGTGACCCAGAGGCAATCCCGGCTGTCCTGATGTCTGATTTGATTGCATCTGATTTCGGAATTGGATTTCTGCTTCCTTCTAAAAACCTCATTCTCTTATGTCAGTTGTCAACAAGCCCCTGTCTAGTGCGGGAAGGCTGTTTTCCATCATGCAGTCTCAGCCAGGCTAACAATAAAATGGTTGGCAGTGAGTTTGGGGGCAGAAACCTGTTTCCATCCACGTGTCCCCGCAGCTGGAGGAACTCTGGCACAGAGCTGACCCTCAATAAATGCTTGCTTAATGGGTGAATTGTGTCTGCTTCCCCAGGAACAGGGGTGGGAGGCCTGAAGCCCCTGGGGACCAGTGGGGGCAGACAGCCTGGGATTAAACTTGATCCACAGATAATCCCCCAAATCCAGAAGCCACCTGGACAACAGTTGGCTGAACTGAGCTCCGTCGTGGGATACATGCTGATGCTACTGCTGAGTTTGCCACGGGTTTCCCCGTACCAGAAAACGGCTCCTCAAAATACAATTTATTATTCTAATTATTATTGGAGAGTGACAGAGAAAAGGGCTGTCAATCCATTGAGGGCAGAATCCATTTAGGGAGATTAAATCATTTTTCTCACCGCACCCCAAATCCCGTTTTCACTTTTAGAAACTTTATTATGAAAAAAATTTCAAACATACAGAAAACTGGAGAAAACAGTATAACGAATCCGGCCACCCATCACCCATCCTCAGCGATGACCAACCCGCGTCCGACCTCTGGAGTCATCTATACCCCACCCCTCGAAGCAAATCTCCGACGTCCTTCCCTTACACGCGCAGCCCTAGGGAATCCGTTGCGGACTCCACTGGGGCCCTGACTGACTCCCCCGGCCCTGCTTAGCGCGGCGCCGTAGGGTACTCAGCCCACATCCGTGATCGTGCGGCGCCGCCCCGCCTCCCACGGCGCTTCCTCCTCGGCCTGCACCGTGCTGGTCACCGCGGCCCCGGAGCGCCTCGGACACCCGGCCGGCAGTCGCGGGTGATGGGCGAGTGAGTAACTTCGCTCACCGCGGAGGAAAGCGAGGCGCCTTCCACTTCCTCTCGCGCTGACTAACCCTGGCGCCCGCCCCGCGCGTCCCGCCGCCCCGCCCCCGGTAGGGCGTGGCCACGGCCCTAGGGGCGGGGAAACACCCATATTTGGCCTTATATGGGCAGTCGCGTCACGGGCGGCACTCATTCACATAAAACGCTGCGCGGCCGGCGGAATCCCCGGCTTCTGGGGCTGCGAGCAGCCAGCCTGGGTGTCCAGCGCCCGGGGCGGGAACGCGGAGTTGCGCCGCCGCTCAGGCGCCGGGCGAGTCGCCCTCCCGTGCCTCGCCCGCAGGCACCCTGGCCGTGCGCACCCGCGGGGCGCGCGGCGCGGGGCCGCTGGGCGGCGGCGGCGGCGGCTGCGGCGGCATGAAGGTCACGTCGCTCGACGGGCGCCAGCTGCGCAAGATGCTCCGCAAGGAGGCGGCGGCGCGCTGCGTGGTGCTCGACTGCCGGCCCTACCTGGCCTTCGCCGCCTCGAGCGTGCGCGGCTCGCTCAACGTCAACCTCAACTCGGTGGTGCTGCGGCGGGCACGGGGCGGTACGGTGTCGGCGCGCTACGTGCTGCCCGACGAGGCGGCGCGCGCGCGGCTCTTGCAGGAGGGCGGTGGCGGCGTGGCGGCCGTGGTGGTGCTGGACCAGGGCAGCCGCCACTGGCAGAAGCTGCGAGAGGAGAGCGCCGCGCGCGTCGTGCTCACGTCGCTGCTCGCCTGCCTGCCCGCCGGCCCGCGGGTCTACTTCCTCAAAGGTGAGCGCGCGGAGTCCCTGCCACACTCGCCCCTCCCGCGCTCCCTGGTGCTCTCCCTGCGCCTGGGCGCCCTCCTGTACACCCCGGGACCGAGAGAGTCACCACCTGCCGGAGTCTGCACCCTGGGGCTTGACGTGCTCCTGGAAGGGCACTGCAAATGTCCGCGCTCCGAGCTCCCCCGCTCCCCACCCGCGTTCCTCGAAAGCGCCTGGCAGCCGGTCTGTCCGCCGGGCTGGGTGGAGTTGGTTATGCTGCGGGGGCTGCTGCTGCTCAGCAGTTCGGGGGCCGTCGGCTCGTGCTGGGCTCGGGCCCCATTTCCAGACGCGAGCTTCGCAGCTGTCGCTGGGGTCAGGGCTCGGGGCCTTCCTGATAGACTGATCTGGTGGGATCAGCAGGTCGCGACCCCCTCCCCGCTGGCGTGGCGCCGCGGTGTCCCCCTTCCTCTCGCCTAGCCCGCTGCAGTACGTTAGGCCCGTTCTTCACCGACCCCTCTTGCCTTTTTGACCTGACGAGTCCCTTCCTTTCCATTTCATTTTATTGCTTTTTATTGTTTTTCTCCGGCCTCTTCTCTCCTCCTGGGTCTTTCTCTAGCTCATTTGGAGCTCACACCCTTCCCACCCTCTTTTTACCTCCTCCCTCCTCCGCCCCAGGATTATCCCTGGGACCTGTCCTGAGCTGAGCCTACAGCCGGCCAGCCAGAAAATAGAGGTGCGCGAGGGCAAGGTGGTGTGGAGATTCTGCGGCCTTTGATTTGACACCTCCTGGAGCTACCGCCACAGGCCTGCCCATTTCACCTGCTGGGAAGATAACTTTGGCTTCTGGTGGGTGGGTGGGTGATTGACTCTGAAAGTCCAAAGCATTGGTTTTTCTGGGTCACTTCCTATGACTGCTCCTGCTTTGTATTTGAGTCCTTTGTAACCTCAAATGACACCCGGGGAGACCTGACCCACATGGAGAGATAAGGGCTTAGCCCCAGCAGGGCCCCAAGGCCGTGCCAGCCCTGGCGCGGACACCTTGGGATGTAACAGTGATGGGGATCAGAGCTCGGTACTGGGAGCCGGCGCCGAGAGTTAGGAGCCTGTTTTAAAGCCATGCAACTTGAGTTTCACACACTCCGGGCCAGGAAGATTCTGGAGACAGTTCCTCTCGCTGCTAGCACCTCCTGCAGACTGTCCCCTGTTGATTTCCTGTTGAAGAGATAACAGAGGTAGATGGTAATCGTCCTTTTTCTGGCAGCCTAGCCCTCAGGGGATGGAAGGGTGGCCTTCTAACTCTGCCGAAGTTTCAGCGTGGTTCCTGATTCTTTCTCTTCCTAGCATGGTTTTTGTCTCCTGTTCTTAGGAAAAGTTTCTGCCTCCTCAGTAGCATGCAAAGGGGTTCCAGGAGACCCTGGTCCCCCCTCTGCTCCTCACGCTTCTCTAAGTGGGCCCCGCTGACAGTTTAGAAGTTATTGCCGGCCGGGCGCGGTGGCTCAAGCCTGTAATTCCAGCACTTTGGGAGGCCGAGGCGGGCGGATCACGAGGTCAAGAAATCGAGACCATCCTGGCCAACATGGTGAAACCCCGTCTCTACTAAAAATACAAAAATTAGCTGGGCGCCGTGGCGTGCGCCTGTAGTCCCAGCTACTCGGGAGGCTGAGGCAGGAGAATTGCTTGAAACCGGGAGTCGGAGGTTGCAGTGAGCCGACATTGTGCCACTGCACTCCTGCCTAGTGCCTGGCAACAGAATGAGACTCTGTCTCAAAAAAAAAAAAGTTATTGCCACAAAGTAGGCAGTTCTGTAGACTCAAATCTCAGGAAAACTGTGTTAAAATATTTTTTAAAAGAAGGTAACATACACAGGTACAAATTTGAACAGCATGAAGGCTGTGTGATGAGAAGCAGGTCTTCAGCACAGCTTAGAAACCAGTTCCACTCCCCACAGACAGTTGTCAACTATTTCTTGTTTACCTTTAGATAACTTCATAAATATCTTAGATTGATTTTGTATGGTCCCTGTCCTGCCTCTTGTACTCGCCTAGATCTTGGAGATTTGTCCGTATTGACCATACATGTCTGTTTTACATTTATCTGGTCTCCTGTAATGGCCATTAGGTTGCTTCCGGCCTCACTGTTCAAGCAGTGCTGTAGATCTCCTTGTCCATGTGCTCCTGTATGTGTTGTGTCTTTCAGTAAATCATGAGAATTGCCAGGTCAAGTTATGTGCATTTAAAATTTCAGTAGAAATTGCTGCATGCCTACCCTTAGAACACTACTAAACTTTAAATTTTTGCCAGAGAAAATTTTTGTTTCTTAACTAATGTGCAGATAGGAGTTCAGGTTTTAATCTGGTGGCATCTCAGATCTTGGAGGAGGGCAGTGCCTTTTTACACTTT
The DNA here is from genome assembly GCF_009761245.1 of Sapajus apella. Classification (NCBI taxonomy): domain Eukaryota; kingdom Metazoa; phylum Chordata; class Mammalia; order Primates; family Cebidae; genus Sapajus; species Sapajus apella. Next base: position 13,852,774 of record NW_022436953.1, read on the forward strand.
CCATAATCCCCTGTCCCCAAACAACTACTAAAATGAAATAGTGATGACTGAATTGTGTGGTCAGTGCTCATTTATATATAGTGTCTGTGCTCTCTCTGTTCCTGGTGATGTGGTGGTGATTGAAAGCAGACTCACTCCAAAAGAAGGCTGAAATAGCTCTAAGAATTGCCATGGCTTTTGAAACTCAAATGAGGCACCAGGGAGGAATGTTCTGTCTCTCCACACCTCTTATGGGAGTGGGTGAAAGACTGAGACCATCTAATCTGGAGGATTCCTCTGAATCCCAGCTTCAAGAGGCAGGGCCCTGTTTGTTTATCTGTCCCTCAACTCAACTGAGACTCTGTTGTCCTGCCTTATTTTGTCAACAGCAGGCAGGATCCAGCCCACACCCAGAGCACCTATCTGTCCTGAAGTGATCTATTTAAAGCCAAAAGATGCGGTAGCCTGAAAATTCCTCTTCCCCAAGCCTCATCGTGAAGTTTGGGAGGGCCCAGGTCATTCTTAACTCCAAATTCCCATCCAAAATCCTTGTCTCCTGTAACACATACTGTTGAGGTCCAGGCACAGAAGTGATCAGGTGGTTTACTGACTAGGGATACCTCTTCCGAGGAAGCTGTGTGTCAGTGTGAGTCTGTGCCATTCTCTCTGACTGCTGGAAGGGAAGGGGCTCAGGGGGCTATAGCGGAGCATGGGAAGCTAAGCCGCCTATACCAACACCTTGCATCTCTGCTGTGGTGGGGAGCATGGTCGTTGAGGAGGACCAGGAGCTCATGGGCAGGTGCAATGGGCGGTTTGTGAGGTGACCACAGGGGAGATTTGGGTGTACAAAGTGGGGGAGGGGCAGTTCCAGCATGCTGAGAGGAAGCAGTAATGGCAAGATGACTCATTCTAGGAATTGGCTGCAGCTTCTGGGAGGGAGTTGGAGACTGCCTTGTAATCCATTAACCGTTTGTCTACTGCAGGGCTTTTAAAAAGCCAGCATCACAACACCCAAAGTCAGAGGAGAAAAAGAGGGTTCTTTGGAAAATTTGTGGTCTCAGAATGAATGTTTAATGGATTCAACTCCAAGTGAATTCTCTGGGCCAGAAGCAGATAGAAGTGGGCTTTCTGGAGGCCCTAGGAAATGCCTCAGGTTGCTCTGGGTTAGCAGCAAAAGAGTTTCCCAAGCAAGGCTAGCCTGTTCACCCTGCAGCCCTCAGCATTCAGAAGGTTCCAAGGCCGGTTTTTCATTTGGTTCTTCCCCACTCAGTCTAAAGTCTAATGGGCCTGAGAAGGCTTACTTTTATATGTGCTAGTTTCTGTGACTTGCTCAGAGGGTCGTTTTTACCTTAAACAATCCATTTGGAGAGGTGTAAATGTGATATTAAGGATTCTGAGTCATACATGCCATAAGTTGACTTATTGATGGGGGCGTGCAGGAGGAGTAGGGGAGAACTAAGGAAAGTGGGGATAATTAGAAGGTAGGGTGTCAGGAAGGGGAAAGAGATAGTTTTTGCTCATGAGGGCTGAGAATTAAATTCAGAAGTCCTCATTGTTTCAGTTGGTTTAGAAGGTAATTAAATGGATTGATGACTCCAAATTGGACCTAGAAAGGACTGTCAGCAGTGTTCTTAGCACCTTGGGAGTGAGAGGCAGTGAGGCTGTTTTACTGCCGAAGTTGAAACCTCTTATCAGCCCCCATTTCCTTATGAATGGAGGAGGTTCCAACTAGAATCTTACTTAGAGCAGATGGGCTGGGGAAGAAGCCGCTTTAGAAGACAAGTCTTTCTGCCAATTAATGAAATTTTGCATAATCACACCTTTTTTTTAGATAAACGAGAAAATAGCCTTTGTTTTCTGGATAGATTTGGTTAATATTTGCCAGATGCTAGATATTTTTTTTCACAGTTTAAGCTGCTTCTGATAGACACAAAAAGTTAATCATTGCCTCGGAACGAGTTCTTTTTAGAGGTTTGTGTGTGCGTATAGCCCCTTTCGGGTCTAAATTTGTTTGCTGGTTTTGCTCAATTTTTAATGACCAGAATCTATATTGGCTTAATTTTTTTTAACTATGTAACATTGAGTGTATTGATTAACTATTGGTATTTTCTGACAGCATGAGAAATTGATGCTTATCGTCTATCTCACCTTTTTGTTTGTTTTTGTAGGGGGTTATGAGACCTTCTACTCGGAATATCCCGAGTGTTGCGTGGATGTAAAACCCATTTCACAAGAGATGATTGAGAGTGAGCGAGCCCTCATCAGCCAGTGTGGAAAACCAGTCAGCTACAGGCCAGCTTATGACCAGGTACGTGATGGGGAAGAGGTATCCTGAGTGGTATTCTGGGCTCCTGTCTCCCTTCCTTCCTCAGCACCTGACTGTTCTCTCCCCACTCAGCAATCATGCTTAGTTCTTTTGTGGATCAGGGTGTTGGCAAAATCCCCTGGCTTTAGGGAGCCTCTGTTGCTTGCCGGTTTGAGTTTCCATCCAAGAGTAAATGGGCTTCCTTCCAGCAAACAAGCTGACAAGAGCAAACCAGCCACAGGATGCTTGGCAGCTTCTGGGGAAAAGGGGAAGTGAAAGATACATTATTGTCATCTGGCTTCGGAGGTTCAGAGGAGCTTTGAAATACTGGTCTAGGTTTCCCTGAAGACATCTCAGAGCTGACTTTCAGGCTTCCTGTGTTGCTTTTCTTTGTAATTGTCCAGGCTCTGCAGTTTCTGCAAACCATCCCAGTACCTGTCAAGGTGTGCCTTGTTGGTACGTTTAACTGAAACTGGTGTGGGGGAGTGCTGTAGAGAAAGTCCTATTTGGGTGGTTAAGTAACCTCCTCTAGAGAGTTCTTAGGCTTACAGTTCTGCAGATACTGAAACCAAAGGAAATCAGAAGATACTAGAGGGCTTCATGTTTCTGTAAACTAGTGGGTTTTGTTTTTCTTCAAAAAATGAATGCTTTGCGATAACTCACTAAAGGGAAAAATAAAGTGGAAGAGGGTTACCTAGCACCACCAGGAAGATGAAAAAGCTGGTGAGAATCCAAATCTGGCAGAAACCAGAGATCAGAACCTGCATACCCATTTTACAGAAGGGAAGAGAAGTGTTCTGTGATAAGTGAGATGATTGATTTTTCAGAGTCCTGCAGCTGGTTCAAGGCAGCATGAGGCTTGGAATCCCTTTCTCTCAGCTCCCTGTTGTGGTTATTTTAGGACCTTGTTCTGTTTTCCATATGGTCTCTAAGCTAGACACCTGACCTGGTGGGAGTAACCTTTCAAACTTTTCACATGAACCAAGAACATACCCAAATCATAAGAAGAAAGATTTCTAGATGCTAAAATGCCAGCTCCCTGCCATGAGCAAAACCCTGTCCATGGGGATAAACTTTGAAGTAAAGCCAGGTGACCTTTTCTTGAATGGGCTCCTTGGTCAGGAAGCCTATTAGCTTGTCCAGATGCCAGGGTTAGGATTTTGTTTGTTTTCCTTTATTAGGCGTCCTTACAGTATATGACCAACCCGTGGCTTTCAAGCTGTGGACATCCGGCCTGGCTAGATTTCTACTTTTGCTTGTTTGTTTGGGTTGTGTTCCCCTCCATTTCTCAGAAAGTGAAAGAGAAATAAGAGTTGGCAGAATGTTGCGAAAGCACATCACGTCTTTGGCGAAGCGAGGGGTGAGAAGGCCCTGATGTGTCTTCAAGATTTATCTGGGGAACCCCCTAATGCTACTTCTTAGAAACGCTTCTGCATTAGAGCAGCCAGGTGCGGACGTGTTAACCTTTGGGGTTTCTGAAGGCCTTTGGTTTCTTCCTCTTGGTCTAAACAGAAGTTCAAAAAGGGAAAGAAATGTAGTTTCAGGGGCGTGTTGGGCTGAGCTCCAAAAGAAATTGGATGGGATCCCAGGTCTGGCGTATCAGCAATTTCCAGGCACTCGGGAGGGGAAGAGATCTTGAGTCAACCATCCAGCCTGCTCCTTAGAGGGCGAACCAGTTAGTGCCTATTGGTGGGGACCCATAAGTCATCAGTGGCCACGTGAATCTGTACTTGGAACTCTGACTCCTTTCCAAAGAACTTTCTACCACCTCTGCTGTTTTCCTGGTTTCTAGCTGGTGGTGATGCTATGCCCAGGGACTGGGTCCAGCTCAAGCCAGGACCAGACCTGCATGGATCGCTTAAAACCCTATGTCTTCCCCAGGGAGGGAAGCCATGTTCTGTTCATTCTTCGATCTCGATGACAATGGCAGCTATGTAATGTGCCAGGTTTTTTTGTTTTTTGTTTTTTGTTTTTTTTTGAGACGGAGTTTCGCTCTTGTTACCCAGGGTGGAGTGCAATGGCGCGATCTCGGCTCACCGCAACCTCCGCCTCCTGGGTTCAGGCAATTCTCCTGCCTCAGCCTCCCGAGTAGCTGGGATTACAGGCACGCGCCACCATGCTCAGCTGATTTTTTGTATTTTTAGTAGAGACGGGGTTTCACCATGTTGACCAGGATGGTCTCGATCTCTTGACCTCGTGATCTACCCGCCTCGGCCTCCCAAAGTGCTGGGATTACAGGCGTGAGCCACCGTGCCCGGCTATGTGCCAGGTTTTAATACATTCATTATCCCATTTACACCTTACCAATTATCCAGAGAGAATAGGTATCATCCCCCGTTTAGAGATAAAGGGTCATAGGTTAAGGAAGCTGTCCAAGATCACATCAGGCAGTAAGTATGGAGCCCTGGAACTTAACCAAGAGCTCTGCGATCTGACGCCCAAGCCCAGGTTCATAACCGCTGCACCACATTGACCCCAGGAAGGCTGCTCTGTAGGCATAGAAATTTGGGGAGGCTTCGAGGAGGGGATGCAGTTGGACATTTTATCTCTAGAGGAACAGAGGAAAGAAGGAAATTTTTTCCTTCCTGTCTACCTGAAATATTTGCTTTCTCATATTGATCACTATTGAAATGGAGTCAGACAAGGCCTTGACTCTTATGCTAAGCAGCTCTGGGTTTAGCTCAGCTTTGCCACTGACTAGCTCTGACTCGGACAAGTTATTTAATGCATCTGAGCCTTAAGTTGCCCATCGGTAAAATGGGAATAACCTACCTTACAGATTTTGTTGTGAAATTGCTATGATGTAGGCGCATCTAAAGTGTTAAGCCCAGAGGCCAGCCATAGTAGATGCTGATAAAAATACCACCAGTTGTTATTATTATCTTTGTAAAGTCCTCTGTAATTTTCTTCCAAGTGACTGAACTGGCTTTTGCTTAAACACTTGACTTCTCAGGAAATGAAAAGCTAATGCTGGGTGCAGGGTAAATTGAGAATTGCCTGTGTCTGGCCCCTGTCCCATGCACCCTTCCCTGTTATGGATCTGACTGAGAGTTTCCATTCCACTCTTATTCCAGGACAGGAAATGGAAACACAGGAAGCAGATGGTTGGCATGGGAAAGGCTCCCAAAGACACAGCCACTGTCACCATGTTTCCCTCTCAGTCTCTAAGGGCTCCCATTTTTCTTTTTTTTTTTTTGAGACGGGAGTCTCACTCTGTCACCCAGGCTGGAGCGCAGTGGCACGATCTCAGCTCACTGCAACCTCCACTTCCCGGGTTCAAGTCATTCTGCTTCAGCCTCCCTAGTAGCTGGGACTACAGATGTGTACCACCATACCCAGCTAATTTTTTTGTATTTTTAGTAGAGATGGGGTTTCACCCGTGTTAGACAGGATGGTCTTGATATCCTGACCTTGTGATCTGCCCATCTCAGCCTCCCAAAGTGCTGGCATTACAGGTATAAGCCACCATGCCCTGCTGGGCTTCCATTTTGCCAACCATCACGGGTTTTTCTTGCCACCTTTAGAGCACTGTAAAGAGACAGCCAGGGTCTAACTAGCAGTTTGTTTTAGCTTTGCCTCAAGGTGAATGGTCTCTGGTTCCCCCTTGACTAGAAACTGGGATGTGGGTACCCTCCCCAAAGCGTGGCTCTGTAAGCAGGTCTCACCAGCATCCCCAACAAAACCCTGTGTGAAGAAGGTCAGAGGTGGGGGAACCCCCTCTGCTTGTGGCCTGACAATATTTTTTACCTAAAGATTCTGAGTAGGTAGTGGTTATTTTCATTTCTAAGAAGCCTACTTTTTTGTGGGTGTGGAGGTGCATTTTAACATCTCTAAAACTTGGATGCATCTTAGGATCAACAGTGTCTTAGGTTTGATGAAATATGCTATATAGGCTAGACTTGGTGGCTCACCTGTAATCCCAGCACTTTGGAAGGCTGAGGTGGGAAGATTGCTTGAGGCCAGGAGTTTAAGACCATTCTGGGCAACACAGCAAGAACGCATCTCTACAAAAAAAATTAAAAATTAGGCAGGCATGGTGGTGCATGTCTGTAGCCCCAGCTACGCGGGAGGCTGAAATGGTAGGATCTCTTGAGCCTAGGAATTCAAGATTACAGTGAGCTATGATTGTGCCACTATACTCCAGCCTGGGTGACAGAGCAAGACCCTGTCTTTCCAAAAAGGAAAAGAAAATACGCTATAGAAAATGTCAAGGCTGTAAAGGAGGACACATACGATGTGAGTCCTGCTCCATTTTATCTATACGGAAAGCGAGACTGTCCCAAGGCAAAGGGGCTTGTCCTGGTACTCTTAGGGCAGCTGTAACTTCAACATGGGCCTGTCGATTTTTCCCGTGATGCCACATGGCTTTTCATCCTTGTCAGTGCAGGAAGGCTGCCGGCGTTTCCTGCCTCCTTGATATGTGCAAAAAAGCGAACTCTTTGCTGTGTGGATGTTGCTGTCATTGAGGCAGTCACACAAGGTAGAGAGTTGGCCAGGATGGAGATACCACCCACACTCAGTTGAAAACTGCCCTAGCTCTGAACCCTCTGTACTTGGAAACCAGAAAGGGAACCGCCCATCTTAAGAAACAAATAGGTCAGGGTTGTTTTTTCCTCTCTCAAATGAACAAGCTAATTCAATATTTCCTGATTATCCTTTGTCCCTGCCTCCAGGGTGGCCCAGTTGAAATCCTTCCCTTCCTCTACCTTGGAAGTGCCTACCATGCGTCCAAGTGCGAGTTCCTCGCCAACCTGCACATCACAGCCCTGCTGAATGTCTCCAGACGGACCTCGGAGGCCTGCACGACCCACCTACACTACAAATGGATCCCTGTGGAAGACAGCCACACGGCTGACATTAGCTCCCACTTTCAAGAAGCAATAGACTTCATTGGTAGGTTTAGCCATTCCCCCTGTTATTTTGGGAGTCCTGTTGGGGCATGTGTTCTTGACTTTTGATGTCCTGTGGAGGCCACCGTCACTGAAAGACAAGTGTTTTGTATATGCAGCTGCCAAGAGGTGGAGCCAACATGGGATAAGCCCCCAAAAAGGTAGAAGGGAGGATTTAAGTTGCTATTAATAGGAGCTTTAATTTTCAAGATAAATGAATGAATCTAATTTTATGGGAGTACTCGCTGCCGATCTTGTGATTGTTTCTAGCTGGGCAGGAGCTGAGTGCATCCCTGCGTAATGCTACACACCAGGAAAGTGGGGGGAAGAACCTCCCTAACCGTGCTTCTACGTAGGTTGGGTTTATTTTTAAAACCAAACAGAAGGATTCAGAGAGCACTACTTATGCACTGAGCCCCAAGGGTCCCCAGCAGCTCTCTGTACTTTTGGCGAGCAGCTTTGGGGCAATTTGTTTTGCATTTTCAGCTAATTTTGGATTAAAGATACCATTCGACTCAGGCTCCATGCTGTATACACACAAAAATTGGCATCTTTTGCATGCTTTCTTCATTCTTGTAAGGCTGCTATCATTTATTCCATTGCGTAGACCTGAAAACCAAAGCCTTGGCCTCTGGTCCCTCTGCCAGTAAAGGGCTGTGGCCTTAGGGTTTCCAGGTACTCTGTGTGGCCTGGATTGTTCTCCCATTTGGCATCTTCTCCTCCCCCATCCAGCTCCTTAGCGGGCTGGCCTGATTTTTGTCTGTCTCAAATTTGCAAGTACCACTCCCTAACCTTTTGATCATGCCCCCCTTTCCAGCACCCATTTTCTTCTTTGACATAGGTAGTTGTTGAAACTGGTGCATGATTTTCCTGTATCTTGTTCCAAGGGATGTTGGAGGAAGAAAGGCAGGTGTTAGCATGGTGCTAATTACTTAGTCCAGGTAGCAATTAAAGGCCCCCCTTGAGCCACATGGTGGCCCTCTGATCACCGCACAATTTCTGTTCCTCAGGAAACCCTGACGAGAAACTCATCAAAGGCAAAAGGCTGAGCCTGTCCTGCTTGTCCCCTGAGCCTCTGGGCTGAGATGATTCCTTTGGAGTCTGAAAGGCAGCCAAAATGATGGTTCAGGGTGGGAAACCCTTGACTTGTTCTCCCTGTCCTTGGGAATGCCTTGCCCTTCTCAGCCTGCTTTTTAATTACCTAAGTAGCTACTTCATGAGGTCATGAAACCCGCCCCCATCCAGTTCTCAGAACCCTGCCTCCCTGTCCTGTGTGTGTATTGTGTCTATGTACACGCAATCCAAAAACCCACAGTATTTTGAAAGCACAGGATGCTTTTTCACAAACTCCTTGCCCTGCTAGTGGCTAGTGGAAGGACAGACGGCCTGCCCAGTGAGCCATGTGCTCCATAAACAATCACCCCTTCCAGGGGAAGAGGGCCATGCGGAAGGCAGGCCCCTTTACATTCTTGGATGTGGCACTAGGCCAGTTAAAAGCTAAACTTTCAAGGAAGCCAGCAGAGGAGCAAAGGTAAATAGGAGTCATGACCCTGTAATTCTAGGGACTTTGGGTCTCCCCTTTGAACTAATTTACGGAGACTGTTTTGTTGTTTCTTTTGATTCAGACTGAATTGGAGGACACCTCTGTTGAACTGCTTTGGGGTATCCTGTGGGGTTTTTGTTCAGATGGGGAAACTCCTCCCTGATGCCTCAGAAATTTTACCTTTCAGATCTTGCAGATTGATTTGCATACTTTGACCTTGGGGCAAGGAAGTAGAGGATGGTAAGGGGAATGACTTTTTTTTTTTCTCTTGGCCCTTCAAAATCTTAAATGTTGTTGTGTACTGTGGCCTGCATAGTGCCGGCTACATCTAACTTCCTGTGATATAATTGTTTCCTCACTAGCAAGAGAGGGACTCGGAAAGACTATTTTTTGTGGATTTGATGTGTACACATCTTTAACCTTTTATCCCTTCCCATTTTAACAGTTGTAGCTGGTTTTCTGCGGGCGGGGGCTGAGGGGTAGAGCAGGAAGGGAGGCATCCTCCCCTTTTTGTCATATTGAGCTAAAGAATGCTAACTGATGGTGGTAGCTTTATAGCAGTGACTCCCATTGTTGAGCAAGATGGAATTTGTGAAAGCCATTTATATCCTCCGTCTAGTAGGCGTCACTTAGCAAGGACTATAATTAGTGGCCGGCGCTATTTATTGTGTGTTTGCTGGTGAGAACCCTGGGAGCTGAGCCAGGCATCCTGCCCTGGCACAGCAGGAAGGGGTGCCCGGAGAGGCTGGAAGGCCTCTACCAGGATCAGGGTTAGGTTGTTACCCTTAGAATCAGACCTGGAGAGGCCAGAGTTGCTTCTTCAAGTCAGCCTTTGAGTCTGGGATGCTCTTCTTAGAAAAATGTGCATCGCTAGCCAGACGCGGTGGCTCACACCTGTAATCCCAGCACTTTGGGAGGCCAAGGCGGGGGGGGATCACAAGATCAGGAGATCGAGACCATCCTGGTTAACATGGTGAAACCCCATCTCTACTAAAAATACAAAAAACTAGCCGGGCGTGGTGGTGCCTGTAGTCCCAGCTATTGGGAAGGCTGAGGCAGAAGAATCACTTGAACCCGGGAGGCGGAGGTTGCAGTGAGCCGAGATTATGCCACTGCACTCCAGCCTGGTCAACAGAGACTGTCTCAAAAAAAAAAAAAAAAAGATAAAAAAGGAAAAAGAAAAATGTGCTTGGCCAATAAAAATACGCACAACCTTAAGGATTTTCCAACGCCCTCTTGAAACCGTCCATGGAGGCTGAGCATGGTGGCTCACGCCTATAATCTCAGTACTTTGGGAGGCCAAAGCAGTGGATCACCTGAGGTCAGGAGTTCGAGATCGGCCTGGCCAACATGGTGAAACCCCATCTCTACTAAAAATATTTTTTAAGGCCGGGCGCGGTGGCTCAAGCCTGTAATCCCAGCACTTTGGGAGGCCGAGGCGGGTGGATCACGAGGTAAAGAGATCGAGACCATCCTGGTCAACATGGTGAAACCCCGTCTCTACTAAAAATACAAAAAATTAGCTGGGCATGGTGGTGCGTGCCTGTAATCCCAACTACTTGGGAGGCTGAGGCAGGAGAATTGCTTGAACCCAGGAGGCGGAGGGTGCAGTGAGCCAAGATTGCGCCACTGCACTCCAGCCTGGGCAACAAAAATGAAACTCCATCTCAAAAAAAAAATACCATCAATGGAACCTAAGTTAAGATGGCATCACCAAGAAGGGACTTCTCCAGGTCCATGGCCTCCAGAGGCCGAATCTGCAAGTATCCTGAGGAACTGTGAAGCCACTGTAAGGAATATAAAGATCCTACTTGGGGATTTTTTGCTGTGACCCCAAAAGCTCTCTTCTCACCAGTGGGGATAAAAGACTGGCAGAAGTGTAGCGTAGGGCCACAGCCCTTAGGCAGGCACAACAGTTTCCTATCTAGGTCACTCCAGTGTTTGATTCTCATGTTTTGCCATTGCCCTTAGATTCCAATCCCAACTCACTCCCACCATCTTTTCTTCCTTCCAGACTGTGTCAGGGAAAAGGGAGGCAAGGTCCTGGTCCACTGTGAGGCTGGGATCTCCCGTTCACCCACCATCTGCATGGCTTACCTCATGAAGACCAAGCAGTTCCGCCTGAAGGAGGCCTTCGATTACATCAAGCAGAGGAGGGGTATGGTCTCACCCAACTTTGGCTTCATGGGCCAGCTCCTGCAGTACGAATCTGAGATCCTGCCCTCCACGCCCAACCCCCAGCCTCCCTCCTGCCAAGGGGAGGCAGCAGGCTCTTCATTGATAGGCCATTTGCAGACACTGAGCCCTAACACGCAGGATGCCTATTGCACATTTCCTGCCTCGGTGCTGGCGCCGGTGCCCACCCACTCGACAGTCTCAGAGCTCAGCAGAAGCCCTGTGGCCACAGCCACATCCTGCTAAAACTGGGATGGAGGAACCAGCCCAGCCCCAAGAGCAACTGTGATTTTTGGTTTTAAGACTCATGGACATTTCATACCTGTGCAATACTGAAGACCTCACTCTGTCATGCTGCCCCAGTGAGACAGTGAGTGGTCACCAGGCTTGCAAATGAACTTCAGACAGACCTTGGGATAGGTTCTCGGGACTGAAGGAAGGCCAAGCCATTAGGGGAGCACAGCATGTGCTGACTACTGTACTTCCAGAATCCCTTCCCTCTCGGGACTGCCCAGTCCTTGCACCTCAAAGTTCGCCTTTTCATTTCAAGCATAAGGCAATAAATACCTGCAGCAACATGGGAGAAAGAAGTTGCTGGACCAGGAGAAAAGGCAGTTACGAAGCCAATTCATTTTGAAGGAAGCACAATTTCCACCTTATTTTTTGAACTTTGGCAGTTTCAGTGTCTTTGTCTCCGTTGCTTCAGGCCATAAGCTGATCACTGTCTAGTTGGGAAAGTAACCCTACAGGGTTTGTAGGGACATGATCAGTATCCTGATTTGAAGCCTGAAATGTTTTTAGATACCCTCTTGGGTCCAGTGAGGTAGTTGGTTGAAGTAGCAAGATGCTGGCTTTTCTGGTTGTTGTTTTTTTTTGGCCGTGGGTTCTTCACTGACCTTGGACTTTGGCATGATTCTTATTCATACTTGAACTTGTCTCATTCCACCTCTTCTCAGAGCAACTCTTCATTTGAGAAAAGAGTTTTTCAGATCATAGACCAAAAATAGTCATCCCTTCGAGGTGGTGGCAGTAGATGCCTGGGGGAGAAGGGTACTTGCCGTGTATCCTGGGTCAGTGGTGCTGAGCACCGGTTTCCTCAGCTTCCTGTCCTTCTGTGTGCTTATGTTTCTTGTGACAGTCGTTTTCCTCCCTGCCCCTGGAGGCCGTCTTCAAGCTGTGGACTTCTGGGATTTACAGATTTTGTAATGTGGTACTACTTTTTTTTTTTTTTGTCTGTTAGTTATTTCTCCAGGGGAAAAGGCAATAATTTTCTAAAACCCATGTGAATGTGAAGAAAAGCAGTATGTTGTTGGTTGTTGTTTTTTATAGTGTAAAATAAAAATAGTAAAAGGAAAAAGCACTTCTTCATGTTGTTGGTGAATTGGGATAAGGTAGGAATACCGTTGGGTGGGGACCCAGCCTGCTTCACTGGGATTTATTTCTAAATGAACCACAGGGTGATGGTGGTGGAGGTGCAGCTATCGGTGTGACAATACAGAATGTTGCTTTCCGACTGAGGGTTCCCTCAGCTCCCTTGTAAGAGGAGTCCTTAGTGCAGGCCTCACAGGGAGGTGATCGGAGCATCTGCCCACTCAGGGCCCTTCATTCCCATCACAGTAGGCAAAAAGCTCTACTTGAACCTCAGATTCCTCAGCTGTGAAAAGAGTGAACTGAGTTAGATGATCCCAAGAGTCCCTTAAAGCATAAGACCCTTGGTTCCAGTAAACCTGAGTGCCAAGTTTGTGGCCAGCCTCCTCCCTCCAGTGCCTGGCACATGGCAGACTCGGAAAAGGCTGGGTAAGTGGCCAAGGGATGGAGAAGTGAATGAGGTGAAAGTTTACCTTGCCTGCCTGCCTGCACCCCTCTTTCCAGCAACTAATTCTAGATAATTCCCCAGAAGTTCCAAGGTAAATCCCTCAACTAGGGGGTTTAAATCCAAGGCTGAATTGACTTGCTTTGTGAGTAATTTCCTCTGTGTAGGTGGAGGAAGGAAGGGACAATTGTCACCTTCTCCTCATGATTGGCTCTGCCTGGGCTCCAGCCTAACTCCTGGGGCCTGTGCCTAATCTGAGGGAACAGGGAACTGGTTGGGATTTATGCCGTCTCAGTCAGCTGATACCTAACATGGGGATTCCATCCATACTTCTCAATGCTGGAGGGTCCAAAGGGCATTCAGCTCCCGAACATGCCCTGTGTCAACAAATAGCGAGATGGCTGCGGAGCACAGGCAGCCCTGCTCCCTAAACTACTCACCTCAAAGGCTTTGCCCGAGGTCTTTCTTTCCACCTGCCTTTCCTTTCCCCAACCCTCCTTTCAGAGGTTCCTTGGAAAGTCCACAGATGAGAAGGTCACCCAGGATCAGAATGCTGAGTTTCTTTCAGACCACTCCCCTCATCTGTGTAACCAAATAGCTTCCACAGTGAAGATCACCAGACCAGGTGGTGAGAAGTTCTGGGTTCTAGCCCTTGCCCTGCCCCCAACTCTCCAGTGCTTTAGAGCTAACCTCCAACCTCTACAGACTAGATTTCTCCAAGGCTCAGTCTAGCTGGTGCCTAAACCTTGTTGGTGTCCCATTTCTGAGCCTCTGACCAGCACTATAGTGTGTCCCTGAAGCCTGCCCATTGTGCATTGTGCGGGCCTGTGTGGGTGCTGAGTGGCTGAAGGAACCTTGAGTAGGGAAAGCCAGGGAGTAGGAAGCTGGGGTGATGTGCTAAGCTCATCCCACTTGCTGACATTTGCTTTATTTCATTAAAGTCTTTCTCTGAAGGGTGAGTAAGTCCTCTAAATCAGGCATATGAGGATTGCTCATCGGCGGGTGAGTCACTGGAGGGTAAGCCGAGTGAAGCCCCACAGCTGGGGATGGCTCTAGAACCCTCACTCCACTTAATAGTCTCTTCATTAATTACATCTCCATTCTTGCCAAGACCAACTCTACACTGGCTTCCAGTGCCAGGCGGGGAATTCAAGCTGATGGTGTTTCGATCCTTTATCCCCAGGTTTTGAGAAACACCTCTGTCGGTCTCCAAGCATCATCACATGTAGAGCTGAGTTTGGGAGAAGAGAGATGTTCTTTCTTTCCCAGCTGTACCTGTGGGCAAGCCCCCTCACATCCACCCTAGCTAATGAGCTAGGCCTGATGGGGCAGGAGTTGTGTGAGCAGCCTCTACCCAGGATCCAGTGTGCTGGCAGGAGCCCTGGGTACCCGTGGATCTTCACTGTGTGAGGACCTCGGAAAAATGCCTCCTGATTTCAGCACTTTGAACAGGTCTATCTCTTAGAGTTGCTGGTAGTTTTTCTTCTGGACACCATAAAGCTCATGACTACCCCTGTTTCCCTTCCTTGCTAAGGCCACCAGGCAGCTCAGAACTAAATTCTTAGCCCACTTCTGGCAGTTTTGTATGAACTTAACATGAATTTCTGGTATTGATTCCACTCTGTTTCTCTTAAATTTTCCCATCTTTATTTTCTTTTTACTTCCATTTCCTCAGCATCCTTAAAAAGAACAGCAAAACTTTTACACCCTCTTTAAAGATTAAATAGACTCCAATACATTTATAGAATGAAATAGGATATAAATACATATAGAGAGTAGGTTGGGCATCCTCAGTGCTGCCGTTCTCCATCTCACCCTGAAGGGCTCATCCGTAAGACTGGGTTCCTTTACCTTTTCGGTGAGTCTGCCAGGTTGTTGTCTCTTATTTCTGAAATAGATTGTGTCCGGAGCCCAAACCTCATAGCTGGGGCCCTGGATCCTTGCCTCAGAATCACTGGAACTGCCCTCTACTTTCAGCCATGTATTCTGCTGCCAGTACCCTTCTATGGAGAGTGCTGGCACTGATGGACAGATGCTCAAAGCTATGGCTCACGCCCTCTGACCCCTAACCACTGGATGGGATGAAAGGGACTCCCATGCTTAAATAACCATCACCCTTCCATCCATTTGGCAATCAGCCCCTGCTACAACCTGGGATTCAGGAGAAAACAGCCATATGGCCCCACCTTCATGGGTTCATGAATACTGATGACTTCACCAGGCTTTCCGTCCTAGCCTGGAGCCAGCCTCCTTAGTTGGACCAATGTCCTTAGCCCCACACAATCACCTTCTCCAGCTCCTCTCTTCTAGCCTCCAGCTCCATCCTGTCCTACCTATGGTTCAGCACAACCTCATACCCAAGCTCCTCAGATATGCCAGCCTGTGGTTATGGCTGTGTTACCTGTGCTAACAATCCACACCCTACTCAGCCCATCCCTTAGTCTCTCTTGCATTGCTCGTTAACTTTCTTATAAATACCCCACCGCCACCTCCCACCTCAGAGTTCAAAAAGAAGTGAGCTCTTATTGAGCCATAGCATTTTCTGGGCTATTTGGTTAGCATTAAAAATGTTTATAAAGCACCTACTGTGTGCCATAGACCACCTTTGACACACAGGCATTGTCTCTAATTCTCATCACAGCCTTGTATAAATGTTTTTATAGCTCATGTTTACAGATGCACAAACTGAGCCTCAGAGATATTAAGTTACTTGCCCAAAGTCACGCAGCTAGCTAATGGTAGAACTAGAATGAAGCTACTTAATTGATCTACCTCTCTGAACACCTGGGGTATATCATAGGTACTTCTGTCCATTGGGCTTTTGTTTGCAAGGAAGTCTCCTTGGTTTACATTAAGGAAAAGCGTTTGTGGATAAATGCAAATGGCATTGAATGCCCAGTTACACTACATTCCATCCACATTCACTTTCTGATTATCCCTTAAACATGCCAACTTACCTTCTGCCTCAGGACATTTGCACGTGCTGGTCCCTCTGACTGGAACCTTTCTCCTATAAATTCACCTCCCAACTGATTAACTCATACTGGTTTTTCACCTTTCAGTTCAAATTTCACCTTCCCAGGGAAGCCCTCCCAGACTAGGTCAGATGTCCCTGTTGGAACTCTCATAGCTCTCTGTATCTTTTCTTTGTATTTCATCAAAGTTTAAAAATTATTCATTTCTCTGTGATTATTTTATTAATGTTATCTTCTTCAGACTAGAAGTACCAGGAGAACACAGATTACATTGCATTTCAAGAGTAACCAAACAGGGTTGGACTTATCCTAGGTGTTCAATGAGTACTGGTTGAATGAAGGAGTGAATAAGTGACAAACAGAATGAAAAGCTGGTCAGAAGCAAAAGCTGTTCTCTCCGTTTCTCTCAGAGCCCCTATGACCCTCCAGACGTGCTAGCTCCTTTTTCCAGGGCCTATTTGCTGGCTCTTCCCCAGTCCTGGAGGAAGCAGATTCCTAGCCTTAGCTTATTACTGCCACCTCATTGGTCAGAGGCCATGGTACCACCTCACCTCATTGGTCACTGGTCAGCCTACAGCTGGGCTGCCCTTGGGTCAGGTGCCCACCCTGGGACCAATCGGTTTCCTCTAAGTTCAGAGACCTAGCTGGCTCGGACCTGAAATTTGAGTGTTCCATAAGAAGGCCCCAAAAAACTGCCATAAATACAACCCTACCGATCACTTGAGCCCAGGAGGTTGAGGCTTCAGTGAGCCATGATCACACCATAGTACTCTAACCTGGGTGATAGAGCAAGATCTTGTCTCAAAATAAATAATAATACAATGTACTCTGCTTGTCCCAGTGCAATCAACTATGGTAAATAAATTTAATTAAAAATTATTTTTAAATTTTATTTTAATTATTATTATTTTTTCTTTTTTGAGATGGAGTCTTGCTGTGTTGCCCAGGCTGGAGTGCAGTGGCGTGATCTTGGCTCACTGCAGCCTCTGCCTCCCAGGTTCAAGTGATTCTTGTGCCTCAGCCTCCTCAGTAGGTGGGATTTCAGGTATGCACCACCATGCCCGTCTAAATTTTTTTCTTTTTTTTTTGTATTTTTAGTAGAGATGGAATTTCATCACATTGGCCAGACTGGTCTCGAACTCTTGACCTCAAGTGATCCATCCGCCTTGGCCTCCCAAAGTGCTGGGATTATAGGTGTTAGCCACTGTGCCCAGGCATGGTAACTAAAATTTAAATCCTAGTTTATTTGTAGTAATAGGTCCAATCCCTTCCCACTACCCCATCACCCATCCCCAACACACCCATTCACTTACGAAGTTTACAGAAACCAGGAAGCCACTAAATAGGGGCTTAAAGCAGGCCCTTGAAGCATCTGTGCATTTTTCATTCTGGGCTTCTTCCGGAGGGGAGGAGAAAATATATTGTTTAAAAGGAACTAACCTCCCAGATGGTGAAGCCTTAAATATGTCACTATGGTAGAAAGATGAAAAACTATCCCCGCAAGGAAAGAACAATGGACTTAGAATCAAGAAGCATGGCTTCTGATGCCAGACCCGAGGGAACCCCACTGTCTGGGACCCAAAAGGGAAGCTGCTCCCAAAGGCAACCTCTATGTACGTGAGTGTAAGGGTGAGGGTTGTGGAAGGAGTGGGGAACCAGGAGCAGGTCCTGTAATGTCCTAGAGTTGCCAGATCAGAAGTAATTTCAAAAGGTCACATAGTTCTATCTCCTGCTTCAGAAGAACCATCTCCAAATGAGGCCAGAATGACCTGTTTTCTACAAAAAGGCAAGAAAGAGAGATAACATATTGAGCACTTACTATCGTCCGGCTGGGTGCTGGGTACTTTGCCTATGGTCTCTCATTTAAGATATGCAAGAACCTGCAAGATGGATATTGTTAGCCCTGTTTTACAGATGAGGAAATAGAGAGATGACCTATCCTGCCCGAGGCTACATAGCTAGAGGCTGTCAATATTTTAGAGCCAGGATACCCAACTTGCAATGGACTTTCAGGGCCATACTCTTTCCCCTAGACCAGGGTTCCCTAACCCCCGGACCACAGACCGGGTACCAGTCGGAGGCCTGTTAGGAACTGGTCCACACAGCAGGAGGTGAGAGGTGGGCAAGTCAGCATTACCACCTGAGCTCCACCTCCTGTCAGATCATGGCCGGTGTTAGATTCTGATCGGGGTTCAGACCCTATTGTGAATTGTACATGTGAGGGGTCTAGATTGTGCACTCCTTATGAGGTCTTGTGCCTGATCTGAAACCATTTGCCAGCCCCTGACCCCGTCTGTGGAAAAAGTATCTTCCACAAAACTGGTCCCCGGTGCCAAAAAGGTTGGAGACCGCTACTCTAAACTATACTATTTTCCAGAAGAGATTTAACAGCTTCTCGGTATGTGTCTCCATGTCTAGGCCCCTTAAATGTGGTTATGAGATCTGTTAGGCCAGGTGTGGTGGCTCATCCCTGTAATCCCAGCACCTTGGGAGGCCGAGGGAGGAGGATTACTTGACACCAGGAGTTTGAGACCAGCCTGGGCAACATAGTGAGGCCTCATCTCTACAAAGAATCAAATTTTAATTCTACAAAGAATTCTAAAAAATTAGTCAGGCATGGTGGCACACACCTGTTGTCCCAGCTACTTGGGAAGCTGAGGTAGGAGAATGGCTTGAGTCCAGGAGATCAGGGCTGCAGTGAGCTGTGATCACGCCACTGCACTCCAGCCTAGGCAACAGAGGGAGACCTTATCTCAAAAAACAAAACAAAAACTGTTTGTTATTTGGAACAAATATTCAAGTGATCTTGTCATAAAAGTTTGTTAACCTTACAAAGCCTTCTCTTTAAACATTACTACATTTATATTTGGGAGTTGAATTTTAAGTGGGATGTGGACAAACTGGTGTTTTTATCTCTAAAAGATAATGGCAAAGAGGGCAATGAAGGGATTGGAGGCTATATTATATGAAGAAGAGTTGAGAGAGGTAGTGATAGTTGGCCTGGAGAGAAGAGTCAGTGAATTGTGTAATGGAAAGTGTAAAGTAAATGGATTTTCACAACCACAAGATTGAATTCTGGCTCTGTCGCTTTCTAGCTGTGTGCATGTGGACCAATTCATCTCTCAAAGTCTCAACGTTCTTATTCATAAAATGGATATACTAATTGAATCTACCTTGTGGGTATAATTTTGAACAATAAATATGATGAGGAATAATGGCCTAAGCTGAGGTCAAAGACATGGTAAGTCCTTAATGAATGGTGGTAGTGATTATCACTTACAATAATTGCAGCTGTGGAGCATTGAGGACTGGACAAGCAGAAGTGGGATTTCTATGGAAAGGCTATTGTGGAAAGGATTCAAGCCTCATGGCTTTGCACACATCCCTCCGTCTGCCTCATCGCTTCCCCTCATCACCCTCCTCATTTACGGCTGTGCTTTGGCCTTCACTCTTGATTCCCTTCCTCCGGGAAGCCTTCTCGGATTTCAGGATTCCATATTATTTGTCTTTCTGGTACCTGTACCTTTCCTTTATAGTACTATCAGGTGGGAATTAAATAATAATGCCTGTAATTTGTGAAAATCTGCTTTATTGAGGTATAATTTACATACAATAAAAATTTACCCATTGTACATTTACAGTATATATTAAGTAAATAATATTGTCTTCTGATCTATGAACGTGGATGGCTTTCCATTTATTCTTCTGTAGTTTCTCTCAACAATGTTTTGTAGTTTTCCGTGTATAAGTCTTGCACTTCCATTGTCAAATTATTCCTAAATATTTTTGGATGCTACTGTAAAGGGATTAATTCATGTACATGTAATTTCATACATAAATTGATTTTTGAGTGTTGATCAAACTCTGCATTTCTGGGATAAATTCTACTTTATCATGATGTTTTGTTTTGTTTTGTTTTGTTTTTGAGACAAGGTCTCACTCTGTCACGCAGGGTGGAGTGCAGTGGCGAGATCAGAGCTCACTGCAGCCTCAGCCTCCCTAGTTCAAGCAGTTCTTCTGCCTCAGCCTCCGGAGTATCTGGGACTGCAGGCGCAGGCCACCACGCTCAGCTAATTTTTTGTATTTTTAGTAGAGATGGAGTTTCGCTGTGTTGGCCAGACTGATCTCAAACGCCTGGCCACAAGTGATTTGTTCACCTTGGCCTCCCAAAGTGCTGGGATTACAGGCATGAGCCACTGTGCCCGGCCTATCTTTTTTTTTTACACATTTCTGGGTTTGATATGCTGATATTTTGTTGAAGATTTTTGTATTTATGGTTATGAGGAACATTAGTCTTTGGTCTTTTCTTTTTTGTGATGTATTTATCTGGTTTTGGTATCAGGATAATGCTTCCCCCATGAAATGATTAGGGAGAGTTCTTTCCTCTTCCAAGTTTTTGTAAGAGATTGTACAGAATTGGTATTATTTCTTCCTTAAATGTTTGGGAACTTACCAAGTAGTCATTTGGGACTGAGGTTTTCTTTTTGTGAAGCTTTATAGTTATGAATTTGATATTTTATAGGTAAATAGAGCTAGAGAGCTATTCCAGTTACTTATTTTTTCCTTGAGTGAGATTTTTTTTCTTTCTTTCTTTTTTCTTTTTTGAAATGGAGTCTTGCTGTGTTGCCCAGGCTGGAGTGCAGTGGCATGAAGTCAGCTCACTCAAATCTTTGCCTGCAGGTTCAAATGATTCTCCTGCCTCAGGCTTCCGAGTAGCTGGGATTACAGGCACGCACCATGTTGCCTGGCTATTTTTTGTATTTTTTTTTAGTAGAGATGGGGTTTCACCATGTTGGCCAGGTTGACCTCAAACTCCTGACCTCAAGTGATCCGCCCGCCTTGGCCTCCCAAAGTGCTGGGATTACAGGTATGAGCCACTGCACCTAGCCTCCTTGAGTAAGCTTTGTTAATTTGGGTCTTCCAAATAATTTGTTCATTTCATTGAAGTTGTTGAATTTGTTTAGCATAAAGTTGTTAATATTTCCTCATTATCCCTGTAAGGTCTTAAGATCTATATTGATGTTCTCTCTCTCATTCCTGATAATAGTAATTCTTTTCCTTTCTGTTTTTTCTCCTTATAAGTCTGGATAGAAATTTGCCAATTAACTAGCATTTGGTTTCATCGATTATTCTATATGGTCTATTTTCTACTTTACTAATTTTCACTCTTTATTTTTTCCTTCTTCCTGTTTACTTTGGGTATAATTTGCTCTTCTTTTTATAGTTTCTTAAGGTGGAAACTTAGCACTGATTTTCTACTTTCTTCCTTTAGAATATAAGCACTCAAAGGTAAAAATTTTCCTCTAAACTTCCATAAATTTTGATATGTATATTTTCATTTTTATTCAGTTCCAAATATGTTCTAATTTCCCTTATAATCTCTTTCTTGTTTTCAACTTCCTCAGGTTGAAATAATCTCTTTTTTGATCTACCTGATTAATTGCAAAAGTTGAGGGGTTTTCCAGATATCATTCTGTTGCTGATGTCTAATTTAATTCTGTGGTAGCTAGGGAACATACTTTGTGTAACTTCAGTCCCTTGAAATTTACTGAAACTAATTTGATGGCCCAAAACAGTCTATCTTGGTGAGTATTTCATGTGCCCATGGAAATAAATGTGTAATATTATGGCTTAGGGTAGAATGTTATGAAATGCCAATTAAGCCAAGCTGATTCATCATCAATCAATGTGGTTCAAGTCTTCTGTATACTTACTTTCTGGCTACTTTTCTATCGATTACCAAGAAAGGAGTGTCTTTGGCCAAAACTGGGATTTGTCTATCTCTTCTTTGAGTTATATTAGTTTTCATTTCATGTATTCTGAAGTTCTGTTAGGTGCAGCAGTGTTTAGGGTCGGTGTGTCCTCTTGATGAATTGACCCCTTTATGATTACGAAATGCCTCTCTCTTATTTAAAGATTTTTGATTTTTTTAACTTTTTTTTTTCTTTTTTGAGACGGGGTTTCACTATATTGCCTGGACTGGTCTTGAACTCCTAGGTGCAAGTGATCACCCTGCCTCAGCCTCCCAAGGTGCGGGGATTACAGATGTGAGCCACGTCCCTCTTTGTCCCTGATAATATTCCTTGCCTGATATTCATATTTCTACTCTTGCTTTCTTTTTTTTTTTATTTTATGAGATGGTCTTGCTGTGTTGCCCAGGCTAGACTAGAGTTCGGTGGTGAGATCACAGCTTATTGCAACCTCTGCCTCCTGGGCACAAGCCATCCTCCCATCCTAGCATCCCAAGTAGCTGGGACTGCAGGCACACATCACAGTACCAGTCTGATTTAAAAATTTGTTTGTGGCTGGGCGTGGTGCCTCATGCCTGTAATCCAAGTACTTTGGAGGCCAAGGAGGGTGGATCACCTGAGGTCAGGAGTTCAAGACCAGCCTGACCAACATGGTGAAACCCCCTCTTAAAAAAATAAAATAGCCGGGCGCGGTGGCTCAAGCCTGTAATCCCAGCACTTTGGGAGGCCGAGGCGGGTGGATCACAAGGTCAAGAGATCGAGACCATCCTGGTCAACATGGTGAAACCCCGTCTCTACTAAAACTACAAAAAATTAGCTGGGCATGGTGGCGTGTGTCTGTAGTCCCAGCTACTTAGGAGGCTGAGGCAGGAGAATTGCCTGAACCCAGGAGGCGGAGGTTGCGGTGAGCTGAGATCGCGCCATTGCACTCCAGCCTGGGTAACAAGAGCGAAACTCCGTCTCAAAAAATAAATAAATAAATAAATAAATAAATAAAAATAAAATAAAATAAAATAAAAATAAAAATGTGTTTGTAGTGATGAGGTCTCACTATACTGCCCAAGCTGATCTTGAACTCCTGGGCTCAAGCAATCCTCCTGCCTTGCCCTCCCAACGTGTTGGAATTACAGGCATGAGCCACCATGTCCCGTCTTTATATTAATAAATATGTTTTATATTAATAAAATGTTTCTTCACCCTTGATATGTATAGTACGTGGCTGGCCCCAGGAATATGGGGATGGCCTCACTGTGGTATCTTGGGGGTGATTTCCAGTGAGAGTACTGAACAGCCCCTGAGTCTCCAGCTGCTTACAGCTCCATCCTGGGCCACATGTCTTCCTTTGGGTGACGATGATGGCTCTCAGTTACTGCCCTCATAGTGGACAGGGCTGGCATACTGGGCTTCCTTCTAAGTCCCCTTTCCCTATAGATGTCTGCAGCCAAGGACAGCTATCATATGACCTTAAGCTCCTTTTAAAGTTTACAAGGACATTGGCCTTTATGCCCGAGTGCTAATAATCATGATGGCTCACATTTATTGAGCTCTTTCTTTTTTATTTATTTATTTATTATTATTATTATGATTTTGAGATGGAGTCTCATTCTGTCACCCAGGTTGGAGTGTAGTGGTGTGATCTCGTATTACTGCAACCTCCGCCTCCCGGGTTCAAGCAATTCTCCTTCCTCAGCCTCCCGAGTAGCTGGGATTATAGTTGAGTGCCACCATGCCTGGCTAATTTTTGTATTTTAGTAGAGATGGGGTTTCTTCATGTTGGTCAGCTGGTCTCAAACTCCTGACCTAGTGATCCTCCCACCTCAGCCTCCCAGAGAGCTGGGATTACAGGCGTGAGCCACCGTGCCCGGCCTATTGAGCCCTTTCTATATGCCAAGCCCTTGTTAAGCTATTTGTGTGCATTTTCTCTTAATTCTCACTGCAACCTGATGAGGTAGATACTACTCTTACCTCCTTTTTACAGATAAGAACATGGAGGCTAAAAAGTTTACATAAATTGCCCAAAGGTACAGCAAGATCAATAGGAGAACCAAGATTTGGTTCTCAGTGGTCTGACATCAGGGCCAGCCACTCCTCACTAATGAACTCCCCTGTCTCACCAATGACCTGCCCAGGGACACTTTGCTGCTGTCTTGACACACACCCCTTCGTCGATATTATATACCCAGACACCCACAGGATCTGGGGCCGTGTCGCTACCTGTTCCATTCCGCACATCATTTCATGTAGCTGAAGTGCACGTACACTGTTGATCAGCATTGTTTGATGGCAACAACACCGGACTGGGAGTCAGGGGATTTGGCTTTCATCCTAGCTCTGTGGTTTACCAGTCACAGCACTTTAGGCATGTTATTCAATGTCTCTGGGCGTGTAGTTTCTCAGTGCTGAAGGTAAGGGGATTGAATTAGATAACCTCAAAGGCACCTTTGAGAACCAACATCCTATGAGTCTGTGAATTAGTGACCTTGCTGATAGGGAGCTAATCATTACCTAACCTGGCAGGACATTTAAGATTTATTTACTTTAATAATATTTGTCAAAACCACAGAGCTTAGCTGCACACTTTATGTTCATATATCTTCTCCGGCTTCCTGTTTATCCCAAAGGTTGTCTTTTCAAACTGCCCTTTGGGCTTATAAAAACTCTTTTGTGTTCATAACATGTCATTAAGTGAACAAAAACAGGTTATAAAACTGTATGTATCTCATTTTATTAACAACAGATGTGTGTATATGCTAGTGTATATATATTTTATATACATACACACAAGTATATCTACATGAGTATATACATGATATATATATTATATATACTATGATATATAAAATATAAGTGCCTGTACTTATATTTATGATTACTTTCATAGTCTGAAAGGATATACATCAAAATATTAGAATGACATTTTCTGGATGGTGCAATAACTAGTGATTTTAATTATTTTAATACTTTTTTTCTTCTTTATAATTTTTGCCCAGGGGAATTGCTTATATTTTTGTACTTATTGCTTATAAGTAATAAACTCACAAATGCTCAGAACTTCCCACCCCCTTTATTTATTTATTTAGAGATAAGAGTTTCACTCTTGTTGCCCGGGCTGGGGTGCAATGGCACAATCTTGGCTCACTGCAGCCTCTGCATCCTGGGTCTAAGCAATTTTCCTGCCTCAGCCTCCCGAATACCTGGGATTACACTCATACGCCACCACGCCCCACTAATTTTGTATTTTTAGTAGAAATGGGGGTTTCTCCATATTGGTCAGGCTGGACTTGAACTCCCGACTTCAGATGATCCGCCTGCCTCTGCCTCCCAAAGTGCTGGGATTACAGGCATGAGCCACCGCACCCAGGCCTCTGCCCCTTTAACTTTGTCTCTGGCATCTTCTCTTGGGTTGGCTACCTGTCTTTCTGTCTTATATTAGAAGACAGTGGAGCACAGAGTAATCCAGTCCTTGCGGGGTCGTCCTCTCCAGGCCCAGTTTTTGGTTACCCCTGCTTCCCCCACTTCCATTCACTTGTCTTCCTCTTCTTTTCTGTCCTTTTGTATCAACATGGTCTTCCCTTTTTCAGTTTCTCCTCTACAATCACTCTTGAGCACTCCTAGCATTCATTCATTCATTCATCACAAATTATGCACAAATCAGAACAACAGTGGAATGAGAATAACAACAATAAGTTGTTTAGAGTTGAAGACTGAGGTTCAAGTCTTGAACCTGCCCTAGGTAGAGCAAGATGATGTGAAAAATTCTTGGAAAACTGTAAAGACTGGATCAGTGCGAACTGTGATTGCCAAGGCCCTGTGCTGAGCCCCGTGGAGGAAATGGTGAGGAACTCCTGTTCCCAAGGAGCTTAGAGAGTAGAAGTGGAAAAGCAAAGGGGGAGGCAGGGAGGGATGGAGAGATAATATCCATACACATGGAAATAACTAGATTCTGCAGAGGAGGAAGAAGGATGAGTCAAGTATCACCATGGGGTTGGGGCCCAGGTAACTGAGAAAAGTGGTATCATGAATCCATTTATCAATCCATCTATTCATTCCACAAATACACACCGAACATCTGCCATCAGCCTGGTCCTATTAGAGGTGCTAGAGGTGTAACAGTGCGCACGTCAGGTAACAACCCCCCACCTACCCCATTGTGCTTACATTCTATGAGATGACAGAGAAAAAGGAAGTAAACAAATACATAAACAGGATCATTTCCGAAGGTGACAAGTGCTGTGAAAAAAATAAAACTGGATAGTGTGTCAGAGAGCACCGGGGGAAGTGACATTGGTGCTGACGTGTCATTAGCTGAAATAGAAGTCAGGGGCTGGTCTGAGGAAGAAGATGATGATTCCCTGTTAGAGCTGCTGACTCAGAGATGCTAAGATTTACCTCCTGGTGAGATATTTTAACCTCCTCTCAAACTCTACATCCTATCAATCTCTGATTGGAAACTTCCAGTGGATTCTCACTGCCCTCTGG
Source organism: Sapajus apella (assembly GCF_009761245.1). Taxonomy (NCBI): domain Eukaryota; kingdom Metazoa; phylum Chordata; class Mammalia; order Primates; family Cebidae; genus Sapajus; species Sapajus apella. Next base: position 13,878,682 of record NW_022436953.1, read on the forward strand.
ACAAAAATCCCAATTCTTTAGCTTGGTGTTCAAGGGCCTTCACAATCTTGCCCAGCCCTGCCTGCCCCTGTCCCAGGTAAACCTTCAGTTCTGGCTGTGAGGGGCTCCTCGCTGTCTCTGCTTAGGCTATGTCCTTACCTGGGTCCTAGGAGAGTCTCCAGAACTCTCCAGTCCACAGCCGTCCTGCTCTCCTCAGGATCCAGACCTTTTTTTCTGCCTGCTCCCCCCGCCAACCTCCACCTGGCTTAGATTGTTTAAGTGTCTTATAAGCAAGGGCCCAACTTTCCGATAAGAATGCAGTCTCCTCAAATGACAGGTGGGCCCTTCAGGATCCTGTCTTCATTTGCTCCATACACTTGCCCAGAATTGCACTGAGTGGCTTTACAGATAACTAATTTCATGTATGAAATGAAGAAGGAAAGACAAAATGGAAAGAACCCAGAAGACAAAAGACTTTCCTGCTCAAATTCAGGAGCCAGATAACAGAATTCAGCTGTGGTCAAAAACATTCGGAGGCCGGGCACGGTGGCTCACGCCTATAATCCCAGCACTTTGGGAGGCTAAGGTGGGTGGATCATGAGGTGAGGAGATTGAGACCATTCTGACCAACATGGTGAAACCCCGTCTCTACTAAAATACAAAAAATTAGCCGGGCATGATGGTGTCCACCTGTAGTCCCAGCTACTCTGGAGGCTGAGGCAGGGGAATCGCTTGAACTCGGAAGGTGGAGATTGCAGTGAGCCGAGATTGTGCTGCTGCACTCCAGACTGGCAACAGAGTAAGACTTCTTCTCAAAAAAAAAAAAAAAAAGTGTCCGGAAGCTGGCCAGGTGTGGTAGCTCAAGTCTGTAATCCCAGCACTTTGGCAGGCCGAGGGGCAAGGATCGCTTGAGGCCGGCAGTTAAGACCAGCCTGGGCAACACAGTGAGTGAGACTCTCATCTCTACTTTAGTTAAAAAATAATTTAAAAAAAATAGAAAATACCAAAAATGTGTTCTGAAGCAATTAGCAAAGAATCGATTCGTTTTGCTGGAGGAATCAGCAGTTGGAATGAACGCCATTTGCCTTGAGAGTATAGGGATAAACGTGCCTAACACTGGAAAGCAGAGCCTGAGTCTGGGCATCCTAGCATTCCTCCCAGCCGTCTATCCAAAAGAAAGGCAGAGTCTGGGCTTCAAGATGATGGCACAATCAGGAACTGGCCCAGAGAACTGCCCTTCTCTCCAAGGCTTCCTTCCTCTGCTTCCTAGACTTTGTCCCAATTTCCTCCATTTAACCTGTGGGGGGATGGAACACCTGTTTACCCATCTGAAATGCAGGACGATAGGAGATCACCTGTTCCCTGCTCTTCCCTCCTTCCCTGTCAGGACTGAGTCAATACTGATGTTCAACTTCTGGTGCTTTGAGGTGAGGATGTTCAGGTGGTGGGAGGTTAGGCGAGGGACATGTGATTGTCATGACGGCTGTTTGGGATGAAAGTCAGAACCATAAACACATATTCATTATGACTCTTCTTCTGCCGGGTCTTTCATCTGGGGAATCTCAAAGCCCTGGACAAATGGTAATTAATTTTCACAACAGCTTCCACAGGAGGATGCAGTGGTATCTGCCAAAGGCCAGAGGGGTATTTTTCCAGTATTCTTCCCTCAACCTTGCCTGCTCACTCCCAGCCCTTGCCAGCCCCAGGGTGACGATGCTGGGTGGATAGGATGCCTGGGTTAAAAACTCCTTCCTGGGACCTCTCTGTCCAGAAGGCTCCAGGGGCAGATGGAGACTCCTCCCAGCTAGCTTCCTGCCCCTACACCCTACCCTCCTCTCCTAGAGGGTGACTAAGGCTGAACCAGGCAGGAGTGGGAGCATTTCCTGCCTCCACTGGCAGGCTGGGGCCAAACAACAAGTTAGTTGACCCAGGAGGAACCACATGGCTCCAAAAATACAACTGCCTCTGCCTGGTTCCGTCTCATGCTCCTTCGCCCTTTAGACACAGTCACCTGCTCCTTCCCCCAACCCCACCCCAGGGGAGCCACTTCAAGTAAGTTTTGCCCTTAATTCTGATTGTGGAAGAACTATAAATGCATCATAGGAAACTTAGAAAGTGTAGAAAAAGACAAACAAGCATTTTAATAATCCCATCATTCCACTACTCCCAAAATAACCACTGCTGAAGTCTTGTTCTATGCCGTTTCTGGTTTTCTGACTTTTGAGTTTCATTTAAATATTAATGTATATTCACAGCTAAAGCACAATTATACATACAAATATGTGTGTGTATACATGTGTGTGTGTGTGTGTGTGTGTATATATATATATATACACACACACACACATATATACATACACACACACACTCAAATAGAACAAAAGGTTATAAAGTGAAAAGTCAAAGTCCACCTCCAACTTTCTTCTCCCACCCAGGAAGAAACCATTGTTAAGAGTTCCTGGGGAGTGGGGGAAAAAAAAAGAGTTCCTTGTGTGTCTTCCAGAAATTATCTATTCCATGTGCAAGCATGCATATGTATATTCATTTTACATGGCTGAGGTCATACTGCATGAATAATTTGGTCATTTCTTCACTTTACATGAATACATGAGCACTTTCTATGCCATTAAAAATTATTGGTGTGCAAAAAAAATCTGGTTTTTGAAATTTTCATCGTTTTTGTGCAAAAAAAAGGAAACTAGTAAAAATTATTGGTTAAGCTATTTTTATTGGCGGAATAACATTTTATCTTATTGATATACCATAGTTTAACCTTTTCCCTATTGCTAGACATTTACTCAGGCAAGGGATAGGAAGAAGGAATTGAGTCAAGATGAAGTGTTAGGAGGAGGAAGGGGGCTAGACTGTTCTGAGGGCCTACTGTGTGTCAACCACTTTTCATATCTTCCCAATTGCTTGGTATTAGAGTTAGGCACTGTCCCCATTTTTCAGATGAGAAAGCTGAGGTTCAGAGAGGTTAGGGAGGAATTTGCTTGTATGTAAGACAGCCAAGGTTTGAAGCAAGGTTTATCAACTCCAAAGCCCATGGCTGTTCTATTTTGCCACGAGGCTTTGGAAAAGTCCCAAGGTTCATGGTTGCATGCTGCTTGGCATGAGGATGGGGGCAAGTCCTTCAGGCATTCCTTCTCTCATTCACTCTAATAACATTTATATGCCTGGCATCAAGGATTTGGGGTAAAAAAGCTGCAGTCCTTGTCCTCTAGAAACTCATAGTCACATGCGGGTGGACATGAAAACAAGCTCTCACCACCTAGAGGGACATGCAAGGTACAAGGGGGTCTGACCAGGGTTTCCTCTCCCAGACTCCAAAGGTCAAGAGAGACTTCCTGCGGGAGGAGATCCTAGGCTGAGTCAGTCCTCTGGCACTGGTCAGGAAGTGCCAGGGAGGCCTGAAACACCTCTGTGTCCTCTCCTCCCCAGATCCAGTCTATGCCCCAGTCTCTGGAGCCTGAGTTGGTTCCTCCCTGACCCAGATTTCACCCCAGCTTCCTGCCCTCCATAAGATGGTAGGCTCCCACGACAGCAGGGTGGGCAGTAGGCTGCTAATTTCTGAGAAAACCTTCAAGAACATGTTTCTGGTTTGTTTTCCAGAAGTTCAGGAAATGTTTGACATACTTTTGGGAAAGAGTGGGCAGCACGGGAGGACTGGGTCAATGCTTGGAGCTCTGGATGGACAGCTCCGGATTGGGGTCCTGCTCCTGCTGTTTGCTCTGGGGACTGCTGGAAAGTTGCCGAGCGCTGTCAGGGCCCTGGGTAACAAGCCACAGAAATGGACCCAGACTATTTTTTTTTTTGCTCAAACAGCAGAAACTTATTTCTTACAATTCCAATTCTGGAGGTTGGGAAATCCAAAATCAAGGTGCTGGTAAGGTCGATTTCATTCCGAGAACTCCTCCCTTGACTTGTCATCAACTGCCATCTTGCTGTGTACTTACATGACCTCTTCTTTGTGAGCCTGAGAGAAAGGGAGTAAGCTGTCTGGTGTCTCTTCTTATTAGGGCACTGTCTTAGTCCATCTTGGCTACTACAACAAAATACCTTACAGTGGATAATTTATAAAAGACAGAAGTTTATTTCTCCTAGTTCTGCAGACGAGGAAGTCCAAGATCAAGGCCCCAGAAGCTTTTGTGTCTAGTGAGGGCCTGTTCCTCATAGGGAGCACTTTCTATGTGTCCTCTCACATGGCAAAAAGGCAAGGCAGCTCTCTGGTGCCTCTTTTTTTATTGAGGTAGAGGTTTCCTATTTTTGCCCAGGCAATCCACCTGCCTCAGCCTCCCAAAGTGCTGGGATTACAGGCATGAACCACTGCACCCGGCCTCTGGTGCCTCTTTTTTTTTTTTTTTTTTTTTAAATGTATATACTTTAAGTTCTGGGATACATGTGCAGAACATGCAGGTTAGTTACATAGGTATACACATGCCATGGTGGTTTGCTGCACCCATCAACCTGTCATCTACATTAGGTATTTCTCCTAATGCTATCCTTCCCTAATCCTCCCACCCCCTGCTATCCATCCCCTAGGCCCCAACCCCCCAACAGGCCCCAGTGTGTGATGTTCCCTTCCCTGAGTCCATGTGTTCTCAGTGTTCAACTCCCACTTATGAGCAAGAACATGCAGTGTTTGGTTTTCTGTTCTTGTGTCGGTTTGCTGAGAATGATGGTTTCCAGCTTCATTCATGTCCCTACAAAGGATATGGACTCATACTTTTTTATGGCTGTGACCCTGACTATCTTTTTTTTTTTTTTGAGACAGAGTTTCTCTCTTGTTGCCCAGGCTGGAGTTCAATGACCTGATATCAGCTCACTGCAACCTCCGCCTCCTGGGTTCAAGCAATTCTCCTGTCTCAGCCTCCCGAGTAGCTGGGATTACAGGCATGCACCATCATGATTGACTAATTTTGTATTTTTAGTAGAGACAGGGTTTCTCCATGTTGGTCAGGCTGGTCTCGAACTCCTGACCTCAGGTGATCTGCCCACCTCGGCCTCCCAAAGTGCTGGGATTACAGGTGTGAGCCACTGCACCCAGCCCAGAAAGCATTTTCCTTTAAACATTTTTTTTTTTGACCCTTAAAGAAGGACATCCGGCTAAAACCCTTTTCAGCCTTAGCCCACCTGCACCCAGGTGAATTAAAAAAAAAAAAAAAAAAAAAAGAAGGGAATCCACTGCAATAGAATTGGCAAGGGTTCAGGAGGGACAGTCTTGAGAACAGGGCAGAAACTTAAGCAGCTCTCTAGGTCTGGAGCAGCAGGAGGCATAAAACCATCATTTGGGCTAGAAGAGTCCTCACAACGCTGCTACCACGGAAACCAGATATCACAGCAAATGGAGTGCTAATTCCCCAGCACAAGGGAGTCCAGGAGCCAGGCCTCAGGCAGGTGCATCTGACAGACTGAGCCTTGGTCATGCACTCATGCCCACTGCCAGGAAACAGGAGGGTGAGGATTTGCCTTTGGACCTCAGTGGTCTGAGGCAGGTGCTCCCCTCTCCAAGCCAACACCCGAGGGGAGTTCTGCCCACTGGATGTGGAGCTTTAGATCCTGTACAGCCAAAAACTCAATGCCCACGACATGGCCTAACTTCTCAGGACCTTTATAAAACACAGGCAATAATCAGATCCGTTTCACAGGATTACTACAAGGGTTTCTTCAAAAAGCAAATAAAATGCTTAGCGTGGTGTCAGATACCCCATAAATGTTCAGTAAATGTTAATTTACTACTGCTACTATTAATACTATTATTACCAGTGTTACTCACTTTCTCTCTTTTGAAATAAGATACAGATGGTTTTCACTGTAAAAGTAATATATGTCATACCTAGCAAAGTTGAAAAATGCAGAAAAGTTGAAAGAAGAAAAGAAATCACCTAATACCCACAGAACACCACTGTCAGCATTTTGGTGGTTCCTGCCCATCTATTTTCTATGTCTTGGTGTTGATTGTTTCATTCTTTCTTCCTTTTTTTTCCTTTCAAAACGCTGTGATCATTCTGTGTGTGTACAGTTGTGTACCCTACCTTGTAATATATGCATTTAGTTTTGCCGGGGGAGTCTCTGTCACCTAGGCTGGAGTGTAGTTGTGCGATCTTGGCTCAGTGCAACCTCTGCCTCCCAGGCTCAAGTGATCCTCCCACCTCAGCCTCTCCAGTAGTTGGGACTACAGATGCGAACCACCACGCCCGGCTAATTTTTTGTAATTTTTGTAGAGATGGAGTTTTACGGTGTTGGCCAGGCTGGTCTTGAACTCCTGAACTCAAGAAATCCTGCCCGCCTCGGCATCCCAAAATGCTGGGATTACAGGAGCCTGTAATTATTCTTTTTTTTTTTTTTTTTTTTTTTTTGAGACGTAGTTTCACTCATGTTACCCAGGCTGGAGTGCAATGGCGCGATCTCGGCTCACCGCAACCTCCGCGTCCTGGGTTCAGGCAATTCTCCTGCCTCAGCCTCCTGAGTAGCTGGGATTACAGGCACGCACCACCATGCCCAGCTAATTTTTTGTATTTTTAGTAGAGACGGGGTTTCACCATGTTGACCAGGATGGTCTCGATCTCTTGACCTCGTGATCCACCCGTCTCGGCTCCAAAGTGCTGGGATTACAGGCTTGAGCCACCGCGCCCGGCCGCCTGTAATTATTCTTAACAGCTGCAAAATATCCTGTGGAATGGATAGTGTTGTTTCCACTGTTTGGAAGGTGGGTGTGTGTTGAAGAGAGTTCTTATGCATTTATAAATTATGAGCATTTTTTCCAAAACCCTTTTCTGATTCTGGAATGCTTCTTTGGAACTGATGAATGCTTAACTAACATCCGTTAAGCACTTTCTTCCGAAGGGCCCTTAGGAGGCTATTTCCTAAAATTCTCACAATTCGGATGCAGGTGGGGGGTGGGGCATGGGCCACCTGGATGCCTATCACCTCATTGTGTTTTGCAGGGGGCATTTTCACTGCTGCTGTGAACGTGAGAGTCCCATAGTCCCGTGTCGCCTTGACACCACTCGCCTGCCCACTGCTTTCTCACGTTCCCGATTTGCTCAACCACTGATTAGGCTGGGGTGGTTTATCCTGCCTATGAAATTACCTGCCATTAGTGTAGTGGAAAGTGCCCTAGCTCTGCCTCTTGCCAGCTTGGGACTTGAGGCAATATTCTTACATTTCTCAACCTCTTCTGTAAAGTGAAGAGTCACATCTATCTTCCAGGATGAGAGAGAGAGGGATACATGCGCCTCGATAGTAAGCTTTTCTTCTTTCTTCCTGGACGGATCTATAGTCTCTTCTCCCTTACTCTCATCCCCCAGCTCCGCCCCAGCGCCCACCAGCCTCCCTGCCTCTTCAGGTCCCAGGCTGGGTTCCAGGAAGTGGTTCCTGCCTGACGCTAGCTTCCAGCGGCTGGGGTATCAGGTGACCCGGCTCCCCACCGAGGTGACTAAAATGCCAGTGATGCTGATTATTTGGACTTCCTGGGCAGGGCCCGGCACTTGCCGCTGTTGGGGCTTTGGATGCAACAATAATTAGTATTTTGCCGAGTGTGATTCCGATCGCCCCACCAAGTAGGAGGTCCCACCCTGAGCAGGGAGCCCCGTGGGAACTGACCCGGCCACATTCCCCCGGCAGCGATTGTGCAATGGGCGCCCGGGCCCAGCCAGGGCGGGCTCCGAGGGAGGAGCGGGACAGGGCGGGCAGAGGATGCTCCTGGAGGGCGGAGCGCTGACCTTTACTCCCGGGTCTCCGGGCCCGGTACACCCACGTGGTCCTGAATCTACCCTGGGCCTGCCTAGGATCTCAGGCTGGGCGGCTTGGCTCTGCTCTGGCCACGGAGGAGGGAGTGAAGTGACCAGGGCAGAGGACATCTGAGGGGGGCAAAGGGACATGAAATTGTCCTTTACTCAACAACAACAACTAAAAAAGGCCGGGCGCTGTGGCGCACGCCTATAATCCCAGCACTTTGGGAGGCCGAGGCGGGTGGATCACAAGGTCAAGAGATCGAGACCGTCCTGGCCAACATGGTGAAACCCCGGCTCTACTAAAATACAAAAATTAGCTGGGCGTGTTGGTGCATGCCTGTAGTTCCAGCTACTTGGGAGGCTGAGGCAGGAGAATTGCTTGAACCCGGGAGGCGGAGGTTGCAATGAGCCGAGATCATGCCACTGCACTCCAGCCTGAGGCCTAGTGATAGAGTGAGACTCTGTCTCAAAAAAAAAAAAGAAATTGTCCTTTCCCCTTCCACTCACCCCTCGCTGCCCTTCCAAAGCACCATTAGAAATTGAAAGGTGCAAGGCCAGGAAAAACACATCTTTCATGGAGGCCCAAGGAGAAGTGAATTCCTCTATCCCAAATTATTTTTTTAAGAAATAACCAGGCTGGACGAGGTAGCTCACACCTGTAATCTCAGCACTTTGGGAGGACAAGGCAGGAGGATTGCTTGAGTGAGCCCAGGAGTTCGAGACCAGCCTGAGCAATATATGAGACCCTATCTCTACAAAACAAAAAAACAACAACTTTAAAAATTAGCCGGTTGTGGCAGTGCAAGCCTGTAGTCTCTGTGACTGGAGGCTGAGTCGGGAGGTCAAGGCTGCAGTGAGCCATGATTGCGCTACTGAGCAAAACCCTGTCTCAATTTAAACATAAAGAAAAAGAAAGGAAGAAATAGCCAAACAGAGAGAATAGCTGGAGCTTTAGAAAGCACTGTCCCTAATATTGTGTGATTTCAGTGATTCCGAAAGGCTCTCCCGCCCCCAGGTTCTCCTGTGACTCACCTGAAATTTCTCCTCACTTCCTTTACTTTAAGGTTTTGATGCCAAGTAAAAGCTTGCCTAAGCTTCCACAGGCAAGGATCAATGCTGTGATGGAGAGAGGGAAAGAGAGCATAGAAAACCTCAGCGTGGCAGGAGCCCTCTGATAGCTTCCCAAGTACGGCAGTATTCTATTTTTAAGGCACTTGCACTGCAATCTCCAGGGGCCTTTGAAACAATGCTGTGAGCTGGGGGTACTGTTAGCTATCATTCCCATTCAACAGAGCAGGAAATGAAGGCTCAGAGAGGTTAAGTAACCTATCCAAGGACACACAGTAAGCGCTTATGTTGAGTTGAAATCATGGCACTCAGCTGTTTCCCACAGCCCAGCATAATGAGGTGGTGTTTGTGTTTTGGTCAACTAGTTTATTAAAAGTATGAAACAAGACCTTGGCTCAAGTTCTTTTTTTTTCATTTAGAAAATATTTTGTAGAGACAGGGTCTCACTATGTTGCCCAGGCTGGTCTCGAATTCCTTGCCTCAAGTGATCCTCCCAGTTCAGCCTCCCAAAGTGCTGGGATTAACAGGCATGAGCCACCACGCCTGGCCCTTTGGCTCAGGTTTTGAGAAGACTTGGAATAATACAAGGCAGAGCACTTGCCTTCTCTCAGAAGCTTCACAACAGCCCTAAGCAAATAGCACCCTGTTTTACAGTAGTGAAAACACAAGGCTCAGACAGAGATTTACTACATCCACTCAGCTGTCAGTACTTCCAGGATAAGGAATGAAGTCGTGTTCATCTTTCTTTCTACGTTTGCTTCATAACTTTATCTATGAATGTTTGTTGAATGTTTGCAGAGAGAGCCCTGCCAGATCATCTAATAAGGCCTGTGTGTTTTACAGATGAAAAAACTGAGGCCTGCAGCAGGTAAGAGATATAACTGGGTCACATAATTATGGCAGAACCTGGACCTCAGAGTTCCTGATTCTGTCTGGTGTCCCTTTCACGTCATTCACTCATCTCTCCCGCTACAGGAACTGAGCTGACATACCTCCACATGCTAGGCGCTAAGAACAAAAACAGTAGGGAGAGGACAGGGACACACTGCTTTGGGGGAGGGTCCCAAAAAATTCAATATTCAAAATACGTGATATTTTATTTTACTTTATTTTTGAGACCTGGTCTCACTTTGTCACCCAGGCTGGAGTGCAGTGTCACAATCACAACTTGCTGCAGCCTCAACCTTTTGGGTCCAAGTGATCCTCCTGCCTCTATCTCCCAAGTAGCTGGTACTATAGGCACATGCCACCGTGCCTGGCTAATTTTGTATTTTCCCTAGAGATGGAGTTTTGCCGTGTTGCCTAGGCTGGTTTCGAACTCCTGAGTTCGAGCAGTCCACCTGCTTCGGCCTTCCAAAGTGCTGGGATTACAGGTGTGAACCAGTGCCCCTGGCCCAAAATAACCTAATATTTCAATGCAGTATTTAAAAAAAATCAATTTAGGAAATGATGTCCCACAGGCCTGCAGCCTAGATTTTTTTTTTAATTTTTAAATTTAAATTTTATTTTAACATCTGCATGCAGAAGGCAAGTTGCAGCCTGTTTTTGTAAATAAAGTTTTATTAAGAGGACATCTCAGTCCCTGTTTTAAGGAGCCCACAGTTTACTCTGGGGAGACAGACTTGAGTAGGGTATTTATAACTCTCTGTGATTATCCTCAGGCAGCAAGCAGGGGCTGAAGGGAAGCCTTTGAAGCAGGGAGGGAAATGTGTAGAGTCCCAGCTGTATATGCTCATCGCAGCAGAACACATTGGTTAGGAAAACAGGGGCAGGAGTCAACAGAGGAAGTGGTGAGTGACCAGATCTCAGAGATTAGGGGGAGGACATGGGGACGGTGCAGAGAGACCACCAGGCTGAGAATGTCCCATGAGCTTTTTGGACTTGACACCATAGACATGGCTAATTCGGCCTGACACTGAAAATAGAGAAATCAAACACAAACCAGAGGGGCAGGTCTCAGAAATACATTTAACACCACAATGATAGAAAGTAGTGAAAGAAGCTGAGCACGGTGGCTCATGCCTGTAATCACAGTACTTTGGGAGGCCGAGGCGGGTCGATCACCTGAGGTCAGGAGTTTGCAGCCAGCCTGGCCAACATGGTGAAACCCTGTCTCTACTAAAAATACCAAAATTAGCTGGACGTGGTCTTGGACGCCTAAAATCCCAGCTACTTGGGAGGGTGAGGCAGGAGAATCTCTCGAACCCAGGAGGCAGAGGTTGCGGTGAGCCAAGATCGTGCCATTGCACTCCAGCATGGGTGACGAGAGTGAAACTCCATCTCAGAAAAATAAATTTTAAAAAATAATAATAAAATAAAAGGACAGTCATTGTTTATTGCCACTTACTTTATACCAGTCTCTCTCATAAGCTATGTACATGCAACATCTCACTCATTTTCACCATGACCCTATTCGTGGATTCTACTAGTATTCTCGTTATATTGATAAGAAAACAGAGGCTCAGAAAAGTAAAGTAACCTGTCCAAATGATTGATCTAGTAAGCAGGGTTCCTGACTTCAGGAAGGCAGAGAGATGGGGCCTTCCTGGGGCTGTCCCTTTCTACAGTGAAGAATGTTCTTCATGACTGAGATTGGGGGTGGCCCGGGTTCTCTGAAGATCCCAGTGTTGCAAGAGGCGACTCTCCTTCCTGATTTCACTGCCCAGGTCTGTGGCAGCTCCAGCCCATAACTCTAACGTCCCCCCACCCACACACCCCCCCACCTCAGCACAGTGACTTTACCCCAAGGCTGTGTCACGCTTAACAGACGACACTCAGGGAAAAGCTCTGTGGTTGAATCACAGTGACCACTTCCTTTTCCATTCAGGATCCCCTTTTCTCAGAGCCCTCACTCTGCCATGCCCTGTTTAGTAAGTGCCACAAAGTTTATGACTCCTGGACTGCTAGGGAGGCTTAGTCACCCCTTCCTATACCCTAATTCTACTAGGCTGAGAGGCATCAACCCTCAGCTTCTGCACCATTTCACAACCTTGCATCAGGAGCCTGGGGGGACACCCTGTTTGTCCTGGGGCTGCACAAGTAGGCAAAAGGACCATCTCCATTCCTCTAGATGGGTGATGTAAGGCTGACCGGACAGGTGGGCAGATGTCCAAACCTCAGCCATAAAGGGAGGTAGTCACTGACCCTGTGGGCTCCTCGGAGGCACCTGCTCACTGGACGTTGTTGTCTGCAAGCACATGGGTCAGGACACCAAGTGAAAGGAAATGCCAAGGGGTTGTATGTCTTTGGGGGAAACCCCAAGTTTCTTTCATTTGCTCAGAAATGGCTTCCTGGAGGCTGATAGCTGTAGCTAATATTGAATCTGAGAGCTGAGGAAGTCATCAGCTATTAAGGGGCCACCCGGAAGAGGAGACTTCCCCTGGGTAAATGCACAGAGCAAAATCTAGGACCATCAGGGCTAGATTAAGATCTTTAGTAGTGCTCAACCTCTAAAGATTATGCTACAAGTATTTCTTGCCCCACACAAACCCTCACAGATAATAAAAATAAAACCATCTAAATCCTAAAATTAAGTATATCCTTATCAAAATATCAGTGATGTTACTTATGAAAGTGGAAAAAAAATTCTAAAATTCATACGAAACCCAGAGGACTCCAAAACGCTAAAGCAATTCTCAACAAAAAGAACAAAGCTGGAGGCATCACACTACCTGACTCAAAATTTACTACAAAGCTACAGCATGGTACTGGCATAAAGACCGTCTCAAAAATCACTGGAACAGAAGAGAGAACTCAGAAAGAGAATTTATAGAGACAAATTCACACATTTGTAGCCAACTCATTTCGACAAAAGTGTCACAAGCAAACAGTATGGATAATTCTCTAATAAATGGTGCTGGGAAAACTGCAGAAAAATGAAAACAGACCTCTATCTTTCACCATAAATAAAAATAAAATAAAAATGGATTACTTAAATCTAAAACTCAAAAGTATGAAACTATTAGAAGAAAACATTGGTGAAGTGCTCCAATACATTGGTTTGGGCAAAAAAATTTTGTGTAATCTTTTCATGTCCTCAAAAGCAACAGGAAACCGCAGCAAAATAGACAAATGGGATTACATTAAATGAAAAAGTTTTTGTACAGCAAAGAAAATAATCAACAAAGTAAAGAGACAATCTACAGAATGGGAGTAAATACTTGCAGCTATCCACCTGACAAGGGATTAATAACCAGAATGTACAAATAGCTCAAACAACTCAATAGGAACAAAACAAATACTCCCATTTAAAAATCGGCAAAAGAGCTGCATAGACATTTCTCAAAAGAAGACATACAAGGCCGGGCGCAGTGGCTCAATCCTGTAATCCCAGCACTGTGGGAGGCCGAGGCGGGTGGATCACGAGGTCAAGAGATCGAGACCATCCTGGTCAACATGGTGAAACCCCGTCTCTACTAAAAATACAAAACATTAGCTGGGCATGGTGGCACGTGCCTGTAATCTCAGCTACTCAGGAGGTTGAGGCAGGATAATTGCCTGAACCCAGGAGTTGGAGGTTGCGGTGAGCCGAGATCACGCCATTGCACTCCAGCCTGGGTAACAAGAGTGAAACTCCGTCTCAAAAAAAAAAAAAAAAAGAAGACATACAAATAGCCAACAGGTATATATGCTCAACATCTTTTTTTTTATTTTTATTTTTTTATTTTGAGATGGAGTCTTGCTCTATCGCCCATGCTGGTTTGCAGTGACACGATCTCTGCTCACTGCAACCTCCACCTTTTGGGTTTGAGCCATTCTCCTGCCTCAGCTTCCCAAGCAGCTGTGATTACAGTTGCACGCCACCAGGCCCAGCTAATTTTTTTGCATTTTTAGTAGAGATGGGGTTTCACCATGTTGGTCAGGCTGGTCTTGAACTCCTGACCTCGTGATCCACCCACCTCAGCCTCCCAAAGTGCAGGAATTACAGGCGTGAGCCACTGCACCAGGCTGCTCAACATCATTAATCGTGAGAGAAATGCAAATCAAAACCACAATGAGATATCATCTCATCCCAGTTAAAATGGCATCTATCTATCTATGTGTGTGTGTGTGTGTGTGTGTGTGTGTGTGTGTGTGTGTGTGTGTATGCAATAACATGCTGAGAAAGGAATCCTCATATACTGATGGTGGGAATGCACATGAGAACAGCCACTATGGAAAATGGTATTGCAGTTCCTCAAAAAACTAAAAATAGGATTACCATATGATCTAGTAATTCCACTGCTAGATGTATAGCCAAAAGAAAGGAAATCAATATATGGAAGAGATATCTGCACTTGCATCTTACTGCAGCACTATTCACTATAGCCAACATATGGCATCAACCTAAGTGCCCATCAACAGATGAATAGATAAAGAAAATATGGTACCTACTCACAGTGGAATATTATTCAGCCATAAAAAGAATGAAAGCCAGTCATTTTCGGCATCATAGATGGAACTGGAGGACATTATGTTAAGCAAAATAAGCCAGGCATGGGAAAACAAATACTGCATGATCTCACTCATATGTAGGAGCTAAAAAAGTGGATCTCATGAAGAGAGAGAGTAGATTGGTGGTTACTGGAGGCTGAGAAGGGGAAGGGAACTGGGAATGAAGAGAAATAGATTAACGGGTACAAATATACCATTTGATAGAATACATAATACCTAGTGTTTATAGATAAGGAAGGCAACTATAATTTACAATCATCTATTGCACATTTCAAAATAACCAGAAGAGAGTAACTGGAATGTTTCCAGCACAAGGAAAAGATAAACATTTAGGGCAATGGATCTTTATAAATTATATAAAGGTATGACATCACATGTCCCAAAACCATGTACATGTTATACATTAATGCATAAATATTGTACATTAATACATAATAAAAAGTTTTAAAAAGAAAAATAAATAAAAACAAGCATAAGGAAGTCCAGTAATGTTCTGTTTATTTCCATAATGACCACTTCAGTGCTTTTTTTTTTTTTTTTTTGAGACGGAGTTTCGCTCTTGTTACCCAGGCTGCAGTGCAATGGCTGCGATCTCGGCTCACCGCAACCTCCGCCTCCCGGGTTCAGGCAATTCTCCTGCCTCAGCCTCCTGAGTCGCTGGGATTACAGGCACGCGCCACCATGCCCAGCTAATTTTTTGTATTTTTAGTAGAGACGGGGTTTCACCATGTTGACCAGGATGGTCTCGATCTCTTGACCTCGTGATCCACCCGCTTCGGCCTCCCAAAGTGCTGGGATTACAGGCTTGAGCCACCGCGCCCGGCCAGTGCTTTTTTTATCAGTGTCTTTTTTTCTCACCTTCTGTCGCCTCCACTTTGCTGATGCCATAGCCCTGTGGGGTCTACCTGTTGGATAATTCTGCAGTGAATAAACGTCACTGGACCACGTGCATTGGCTAATATAGGGAAGATCTTTCTAACCATTTGCGTTGTGTGACCACTAAGTGGGCTGCCCAGGGAGGAACTGCCCAGTCGCTGTCATGTTCCCACAAGGCCAAAAGTCCCTGTGATGGGGACAAGATGTGTAAGAATCTGGAAAGACAGTGGCTTTCCCTCTAAAGTCTTTTCTAGTCCAATGATGGGCATTCCAAGTACTTTGAAGGAACTGCAAAGGCCTACTCCAAGCTGGGGGTTATAGGCTGAGGGATGGGCTCTGGGGTCCTTTGGGGGACTTTGAGGAGAAGAATTACCCTTTTCTCCAGGAAGGCAAGCTTACCCCTGCCTTGGAGGTCTTGGATCAGCCCTGCAGCTACATCAGGAAAACCAGCCACACTGTCACAAGATAGCACCAGGGATGAGTGGGTCAGGACCAATTGGGTGGCACCAAGGGGCATTTTAGCCACCAATGAGAGCACCCTGTGTTCAGTCCTATTTATACATATGCTCCCCTGTGCTCAACTATGAGCTCCTTGAAAGTCAAGACTGCCTTATTGGTTCCTATGTCTCTGGTGTGGCCCTTGGTTGAATTAATTGAATGAATAGCGTCAGGAAGAATGAAATGGTGTATTTATTTAAGGCAGTATATAAATGCACATTCTATAAACACTAAATAAAAGGCTTTCCAGTTGTTTAGTGACTTTGCACAAGGTTACACGGGAAACTGGTTATGTGTTCACCTCTGGAGAAGGGGACCAGAGGACAATGGTGTCTGGGGTGAGAGGGACACTATGCATCACTTAATGCCATTTCTATCATGAATATTTATTAGTTATAGAAACTAAAATAAAAATACTCGGGTTAAAAAGTTTCCAAAGTGCTTCCAGCAACATGGTAGGTGACTTAAGTGGCGTAACAGAGTACTGGATATTGTAAGTGTGTGACGCTTCTTAGAAGAGGCTCTTAACCATTTTCTCAGATTTATTGACTTTCAGTTTACAAACCATTTTCATAACACTGAAATGTTTGCTTTCCAGTATAGAACTCATCAAATTCATCAGTTAAAAGTAGGCTGGTGGCCGGGCGCGGTGGCTCAAGCCTGTAATCCCAGCACTTTGGGAGGCCGAGGCGGGTGGATCACGAGGTCAAGAGATCGAGACCATCCTGGTCAACATGGTGAAACCCCGTCTCTACTAAAAATACAAAAAATTAGCTGGGCATGGTGGTGCGTGCCTGTAATCCCAGCTACTCAGGAGGCTGAGGCAGGAGAATTGCCTGAACCCAGGAGGCGGAGGTTGCGGTGAGCCGAGATCGCGCCATTGCACTCCAGCCTGGATAACATGAGAGAAAAACCCCTCATAAAAAAAAAAAAAAAAAAAAAAAAAAGTAGGCTGGTGATAAGGGCAGGCAAGAACATTGTCCCTCAAGACAGAAGTCAGAGAAATGACTGTTTCATTTGGGTACAACAATTGACAGCCACAAAAGGGACCAAGAGCTGTTGGCAAAAGATTATATTGTATTCACCTCACCTTTTCATTTCATTTCTTTTCTTTTCTTTTTTTTTTTTTTTTTTTTTTTGAGATGGAGTCTCTGTCACCCAGGCTGGAGTGCAATGGTGCAATCTCGGTTCACTGCAAACTCCGCCTCCCAGGTTCAAGCAATTCTCTGCCTCAGCCTCTGGAGCAGCTGGGATTATAGGCGCCTGCCACCATTCCCAGCTCATTTTTGTATTTTTAGTAGATACGGGGTTTCACCATCTTAGCCAGGCTGGTCTTGAACTCCTGACCTTGTGATCCCCCCTGACTTGGCCTCCCAAAGTGCTGGGATTACAGGCGTGAGCCACCGTGCCCAGCCCATCTTTTTTTAAAAAAATGTTTTTTAAGAAAGTGAGTCAAATACTGCTTAGTTAAAATCAGCTCTTCCAGGCTGGGCACGGTGCCTCATACCTGTAATCCCAGCATTTTGGGAGGCCAGTCAGGAGTTTGAGACCAGCCTGGGTGACAGAGAAACCCCATCCCTACAAATAATTTAAAAATTAACCAGGCTTGGCCGGGCGCGGTGGCTCAAACCTGTAATCCCAGCACTTTGGGAGGCCGAGGCAGGTGGATCACGAGGTCAAGAGATCGAGACCATCCTGGTCAACATGGTGAAACCCCGTCTCTACTAAAAATACAAAAAAATTAGCTGGGCATGGTGGCGCGTGCCTGTAATCCCAGCGACTCAGGAGGCTGAGGCAGGAGAATTGCCTGAACCCGGGAGGCGGAGGTTGCAGTGAGCCGAGATCGCGCCATTGCACTCCAGCCTGGGTAACAAGAGTGAAACTCCGTCCCTAAAAAAAAAAAAAAAAAAAAAAAAAAAAAAAAAAAAATTAACCAGGCTTTGAGGCCTACCCCTTGTGGTCTCAGCTACTTGGCAGACTGAGGTGGAGGTCTAGGTGGTGATCCATGATTCGATCACTGCACTCAAATCTGAGCAACAGAGCAAGACCCTGTCTCAAAAATTAAAAATTAAAAAATTATTCCAGACAAGCCATATACCTTGAGACTGGGCAGTTAAGTGGAGAGAGTTAACTGTTGGACCCAGCTAAGTTCTAAATTCCCAGAAGCCTTTCTCAAAGTCTACAAAGTAGACTTCAGCAATGCCAAGAAGTTTGCAATCTGTGGAAGAGAGGAATTCCACATCAAGGACCAGTGAGGGGCCACAGAGTTTTCCTGAGGTCCTCTCATGACTCCACAGCTAAACCCGCATTCCCTTCTGCCATCTGTGTTAACACAGGACAGGTTGACTTTGGGGCATCTCTCAAACCCTCTGGACCTCAATTTCCTCAAGAGTCAATTGGAAATTAAAATTCCCACACTTTGTCCTGAATCCTGATTGAGATGCGGTTTATGTGAATCTATACATGTGTTAAAATGCATAGAACTGTACATCAGAAGAAAAAAAGTCAAATATTCCTATATGATGATTTAAAAACTTTAAAAAAATCTTATGTTTAAGGATCATGTGAGAATTAAATAAGAAGCCCCTTACACAGCATCCTTGTTTACCTCCAGCATCCAGTACAAAGCCTAGCCCACAGCAGACATTCACCAAGTCACGTATTTGATGAATGAATGAATGAATGAATGAATGAGTGAATATGGAAAAGAGCAGAGTGCTGACCCCAAACAGGCACTCAATAGTTGTCCATTTCCATCTCCTTCCCTTTAGTCATTTTGGATAACAGGACATAGTGCAGATGTTCAGGAAATACTAACAGCTTGCTCATTTCACTTGGGGAACTTTTCACTTAAGGGGAAAGAAAAGTCAGCTCCTGGCAGCATGCTTTGATTGATAATAAATAGGAGCTGTATTTGATATGTCCTTACAACAACACAGAAAGCAGGACATGGTACCTCTTCCTGCTTTATGGATTAGGAAAATGAGGCCTGAGGAGTTTAAGCCACCTCCTTAAATCACTCAATGTTAAATGCTGGAGCCAGGAATCCAACCCAAAGTACAGAGGAGATATAGATAGATACAGACAGGTTAATCTATATCTATAGACATATGTGGGTAGATATATCTATATTGATCTATAGATAGATATAGTATTAGTTCATTCTCACACTGCTGTAACGGAATCCCTGGGCTGGGGGCGGTGGCTTTCACCTGTAATCCCAGCACTTTGGGAGGCCAACGCAGGGGGATCACCTGAGGTCAGGAGTTCGAGACCAGCCTGGCCTCGAACATGGTGAAACCCCGTCTCTACTAAAAATACAAAAAAAATTAATCAGGCACGGTGGTGTACACCTGTAATCCCAGATACTCAGGAGGCTGAGGTAGGAGAATCACCTGAACCCAAGAGTTGGAGGTTGCGGTGAACTGAGATTGTGCCACTGCATTCCAGTCTGGGTGACAAGAGCAAAACTTCATCTCAAAAAAATAAAAATCAAGGAAAAGAAAAGAAAAAGAAAAATCCCTGAGACTGGGTAATTTATTTTTATTTTATTTTATTTTTTATTTTACTTTAGGTGTATACTATATCCAGCATTTCTCCCCATGTTACCCCTCCCCACCCTCCCCACTCCCCGTTGTCCCTCCCCTACCCCCCACAACTATCCACAGTGTGTGATGCTCCTGTCCCTGAGTCCACGTGTTCTCATTGTTCAACACCCGCCTATGAGTGAGAACATGCGGTATTTGGCATTCTGTTCT
The DNA here is from genome assembly GCF_009761245.1 of Sapajus apella. Taxonomy (NCBI): domain Eukaryota; kingdom Metazoa; phylum Chordata; class Mammalia; order Primates; family Cebidae; genus Sapajus; species Sapajus apella. The sequence continues at coordinate 13,898,030 of NW_022436953.1, forward strand.
TGTGTCAGTTTGCTGAGAATGATGGCTTCCAGATTCATCCAAGTCCCTACAAAGGACACAAACTCATCGTTTTTTGTGGCTGCATAGTATTCAATGGTGTATATGTGCCACATTTTCTTTGTCCAGTCTATCATCAATGGGCATTTGTGTTGGTTCCAGGTCTTTGCTATTGTACACAGGGCTGCAATGAACATACATGTGCATGTGTCTTTATAGTAGAATGATTTATAGTTCTTTGGGTATATACCCAGTAATGGGATTGCTGGGTCAAATGGAATTTCTATTTCTAGATCCTTGAGAAATCGCCACACTGTCTTCCACAATAGTTGAACTAATTTACACTCCCACCAACAGTGTAAAAGTGTTCCTATTTCTCCACATCCTCTCCAGCATCTGTTGTGTCCAGATTTTTTTTTTTTTTTACTCTTTTTGAGACGGAGTTTTCACTCTTGTTACCCAGACTGGAGTGCAATGGTGCGATCTCAGCTTGGCGCGATCTCGGCTCACTGCAACCTCCGCGTCCTGGGTTCAGGCAATTCTCCTGCCTCAGCCTCCTGAGTAGCTGAGATTACAGGCATGTGCCACCATGCCCAGCTGATTTTTTGTATTTGTAGTAGAGATGGGGTTTCACCATGTTGACCAGGATGGTCTCGATCTCTTGACCTCGTGATCCACCCGCCTCGGCCTCCCAAAATACTGGGATTACAGGCGTGAGCCACCGCGCCCGGCCCAGTGTCCAGATTTTTTAATGATCGCCATTCTAACTGGCATGAGATGGTATCTCAATGTGGTTTTGATTTGCATTTCTCTAATGACCAGTGATGAAGAGCATTTTTTCATATGTTTTTTGGCCTCATATATGTCTTCTTTTGTAAAGTGTCTGTTCATATCCTTTGTCCACTTTTGAATGGGGTTGTTTTTTTCTTGTATATCTGTTTTAGTTCTTTGTAGATTCTGGATATTAGCCATTTGTCAGTTGGGTAGATTGCAAAAATTTTTTCCCAGTCTGTTGGTTGCCAGTTTGCTCTAATGATGGTTTCTTTTGCTGTACAGAAGCTCTGAATTTTAATTAGATCCCATTTGTCTATCTTGGCTTTTGTTGCCAATGTTTTTGGTGTTTTAGTCATGAAGTCCTTGCCTATGCCTATGTCCTGGATGGTTTTGCCTACATTTTCTTCTAGCATTTTTATGGTGTTAGGTTTTATGTTTAAATCTTTAATCAATCTGGAGTTAATTTTAGTGTAAGGTGACAGGAAGGGGTCCAGTTTCTGCTTTCTGCACATGGCTAGCCAGTTTTCACAACACCATTTATTAAACATAGAGTCCTTTCCCCATTGCTTGTTTTTGTTAGGTTTGTCAAAGATGAGATGGTTGTAGATGTGTGGTGTTGCTTCTGGGGCCTCTGTTCTGTTCCTTTGGTCTATGTCTCTGTTTTGGTAGCAGTACCATGCTGTTTTGATTACTGTAGCCTTGTAGTATAGTTTGAAGAGACTGGGTAATTTATAAAGAAAAAAGGTTTAATTGGCTCACAGTTCCAGTTCCACAGGCTGCATGAAGCATGGCTGCATCTGCTTCTGGGGAGGCCTCAGGGAGCTTTTACTCATGGCAGAAGGCAAAGTGGAAGCAGGCATCTTACATGGCAGGAACAGGACCAAGAGAGCGGGGGAGATTGCTGTGCACTCTTAAACAAACAGATCCCATGAGAACTCACTATCACGATGACAGCTCCAGGGTGTCAAACATGAGAAAACATCCCCATGGAATCACCCCCCAGCAGGCCTCACCTCCAGCATTGGGGGTTACAGTGCAACATGAGATTGTGGTGGGGACACAGATCCAAACTGTATCATATATATTTATATAGCCACATAAATACATGTTATATATAAAACACACATGTATTATGTATGTATATAATACGTATCATTTATATGACATATATGCCTGTAATACACATGTATATTACACATGTACACATACATGTTTACATACATGATAAATATATATTTTATACAAATACATGTGTATTACATATGTTTATATAATACATTATACATGCACACACACACACACACACATATATATATATATTCTGCCAAGGTTGCAAAAGCAAACATAGGGTAACTGTGGGCTCAACAGAAGCAATTTCTTCTAGGTTTTTCCACAGGCAGGGGCAGGGAGAGTTACCTGGCTGATTTCCTATGATCCCCAATTAATTCAGCCCACACTGACTGAATGTCTTCTCCATGCCCAGCACCGCGCTAAGTGGTGTGTGTACCGAGTCCCATCAGAGTTGACCCTCTCCTTGGTCAACTTGAGCAATGGAAACTGAACATTCATCCCAGTGCCCCGGGTTAACACGTGCTGGGGCATCATCCAGCTTCTGTTATTTACCAAAGGCAGAGCTTATTTCAAATGACCCACTCCCTTCACTGGGAGCCAGAGTGAAGGAGGCTGGGCAGGAAACCAGCCAGGCTAGCTGGAGCCCACCAGCATGGCCTGGGGTCTGGCTTATGTTAATCCACCAGTTCCTGCAGCCCTAATCAGGTCCTGAGGGACCAAGTTATTCTAAGTAATCAACAAGAATGGGAATAATGAAACAGGAAACTAATGTGTTCGTTTATAAGTAAATTCCTTGAGTCCAGCAGCAACACGATTACTGCTGCTGCGCTATTGTTCTCTCCTGTTGGATGAGGCAAGCTGAGACCGCTGTATAAGCTAAAGGTTGCTCAGAATGTAGAAAGACCACAAAGGGACCTGGGAATTATTTAGAGGGAGGCAAGTGGTATAGTAAAAAGAGGGTGGCCAGATGAAATTGGCTGGAAATCGTGGCTCCAGCACTTATTAACTATGTGAATTTGGGCAGGTTACCTTAAAGTCTGTGTCAGTTTCTCCACAAACAAAATGAGCACAGTAACACCTAACTTACACAGCTGTTTTAAAGAGTAAGTGCGATGATGTATGGAAAAGTCCAGGCACAAACTAGATATCACCAAGTGCTCACTTCCTTTTAACTATTTTTATAGATAACTTTCAACTGCAAGGTGATACATCATGTTAATTACTGAATATGGAAAATGTTTGATAAGCTAAAAGGAAAAAACTAAAATCTCCCACAGTTCCATCAGCCAGAGAAAACTGTGAGTAGCATTTTTAGTATTTGTCCCTCCAGGCCTTTTTATGTGTTATTCTTCTTAAAAACAAAAACAGGATCTTACTCCCATGGTGTCTTAAAACCCATTCTTTTACGACCCTACGTTATCATCTCACATCTTCACATCCTCTATGGCATCATTAAAAAGAAAAAGTCTAACATAGTGGCCCATGATATGGCCATATCATATATATAGATACAGAGTCTCATACTGTCACCCAGGCTGCAATTCATTGGCATAGTCTTGACTCATTGCAGGCTCCAACTCCCAGGTTCAAGTGTTTTTCCTGCCTCAGCCTCCTGAGTAGCTGGGATTATAGGCATGTGCCACCATACCCGGCTAACTTTTGTATTTTTAGTAGAGATGGGGTTTCACCAAGTTGGCCAGACTGGTCTTGAACTCCTGACCTCAAGCGATCTGCTCGCTTCACCCTCCCAAACTGCTGGCATGAGACACCACATCCAGTCTTATTTTTTTTTTTTTTTTTTTTTTTGAGACGGAGTTTCGCTCTTGTTACCCAGGCTAGAGTGCAATGGCGCGATCTCGGCTCACCGCAACCTCCGCCTCCTGGGTTCAGGCAATTCTCCTGCCTCAGCCTCCTGAGTAGCTGGGACATCCAGTCTTATTATTTATTTTTTCAGACAGGGTCTCACTCTGTCACCCAGGTTGGAGTGCAGTGGCATGATCATAGCTCACTGCAGCCTCAACCTCCAGGGCGCGGTGATGCTTCCATCTCGGCCTCTCGGGTAGCTGAGACTACAGGCGTGCATCACCACACTCAACGAATTTTTAAAAAATTTTTTATAGAGGCAGGATCGCTCCATGTTGCCCAGGTTGGTCTTGAACTCCTGGGCTCAAGGGAATCCACCTGCCTCGGCCTGGTAAACTCTTCACAATCCGGCACCTGGTCGTCATTGTTTATCTATCCAACTTCGTATTTTTGAGCAGTGTCTCCGTTATAAACAATGCAAAAGTGAACATCTTAGCAGCTGAGCAACTTTTATTTTTTTTGAGACAGAGTCTTGCTCTGAAGCCCAGGCTGGAATGCAATGGCACGATCTCAGCCCACTGCAATCCTCCGCCTCCCAGGTTCAAGCGATTCTCCTGCCTCAGCCTCCTGAGTAGCTAAGACTACAGGCACACACCACCATGCCGGGCTGATTTTTGTATTTTTAGTAGAGACGGGGTTTTACCACCTTGGCCATCTTGGTGTCAAACTCCAGACCACAGGTGATCCACCTGCCTCGGCCTCCCAAAGGGCTGGGATTACAGGCGTGAGCCACCACCCCCAGCCCTTAGTTGAGCAACTTCCATTACCCCCCAGCGTTAAGTTTTCTGAAGGAGACTGGTTGGTTCATACTGACACACAGCCTTTCAAAAATTTCAGCCAGTTTCTGTTCCCACCTACCCAGTTAATTATCTTGATTGCAAGCCAACCCTGGGTTTTGTTTTTGTTTTTGTTTTCTATTCAGCAGCCGTACCTTAGCAATCACTTTTTCTTCTAGAGATATTTCTGCCCAAATACATAGATTTGGTGTCTGGGCCTCCTAAGGCCTGTTCCACCCAGTCTAATTCTGGAGACATAAGCTCTGGAGAAAATGGTCTCCTGCTAATTTCCCAGCCCAGGCACCAAGTGTTGTCTCAGAGAGGACCCATGATCAGTAATTCGATTCCCGCTTGTCTACTACTGGCTACATTTCTCAAATGTCATTAGCCTCATTCACAAATCTTGTTGAAGGTGAGTTGTTTCTGCAGATAGCTAATATCACTCATTTTCTATTTACGCTTTGTTTCTGAGGGTAAGGGTCTCCGACACTGTCTTCAAGGGTAGATTGGGGAGGAACGATTTTATCAAAGCTAAAAGTAGGAAATTTGGTCCTTGGGACAAATAACAGGAAATGAGAGCTCAGATCAAAGAAAGGGCACCCTGAGGGAAGGGGATGTGGGACAAGCGAAGGCGTTGGTCACACATGTTCCTTGGCTCACTGGCCTGTGTCACTGCACCTCCACTTTACCAACTCCCCATCTTCTTTCCCTTATCAGGACCCTTGCAATTACACTGGACCACCCCAGATGATCCAGGATAATCTCCCCATCTGAAAATCCTGAACTTAATCAGTTTTGCCATGAAAGGTTTCATATTCATAGGTTCTAGGAATTAGGATGTGGACATTTGGGGGATTATTATTCTGCCCACCTCATCTGGGCAAGCCAGTCTCTGGCCTGAGTTTCCTTATCTGCAAACTGTGAGTCTCCAGCAAAAAACTCTTCACGATCCCTTCCAGGTTTGGCTGGTGGAAATATTTTCAGTGAAATCCAGGGGAACTGTATAGATACAGAAACTGTACTCAATCTCTTATGGGTTTCTTTATTTCCTCTTCTAGAACTATACTCTCTCATCTGAATGCTACCAATGTCATTTGTATGTAAGCTTTTACTAACTGAAAGAGCTGGCATAGCAGGCTTACTATGTGCCAGGCCCTGTTCTAAGCCTTTTGCCCATCTGGAACCGTTGAACCTTCCATAACAGCCCTATGAACCAAGCACTATTGCTACCCTTATTTTATACAGGCACAGAGAAGTAAGATATTTTGCACAAGAACCCAGAGTGGCAGGACTGAGGTTAAACTTCAGCTGTCTGGCTCCAGCATCTGTACTCTTAACCACTGGCCACCCAGCATCTCATCAAAGCCCGTGACCACAGTCATGAGGCCATTGCTTAAGTCTCTTCTCCTAGACTGTGAGCAACTCAAGAGCAGGAACCTTGTCTAACTCTGTGAATCCCAGCTCTGATAACGACCTAGCACACAAACAGAAAAAGGATGAATGTGCGAATGAATGAATATAAGCATGCTACTTATCTATTTCAGAGCCTCTTGATCAGGGCCATGATTGCAGGACATGATAATAAACATTTCTGGGACACTTCAAAAGAAAGCATGCTCCTCCTGCCAGCATTGGGAAGGAGGTACTATTATGATCGTCATGTTGCAGACTAGTAAACTGCAACAGAAAGAAAAACACTAAGTAACGTGCCCACGGTCAGGAACCGGATGTGAGTTGAGATTTGCTTGACTTCCAAGCTTGCATCGTGGAGGTGAGCATGAACTCTCTGAGGGCTGCAGTTTTTAAGTAAGAATCGAGTTTGACTCTGGACAACCACAGAGAGGAATAAGATAAATGAACTTAAAAAAAAATTTTTTTATTGCATATTACGTTTTAGGGTACATGTGAAGAACATGCAAGAGTGTTGCATAGGTACACACATGGCAGTGTGATTTGCTGCCTTCCTACCCATCACCTATATCTGGCATTTCTCCCTATGCTATCTCTCCCCAGCTCCCCATTCCCCCATTTTTTTTTTTTTAAGATTGATTCGCCCAGGCTGAAGTGCAATGGCACGCTCTTGGCTCACCACAACCTCTGCCTCCCCGGTTCAAGCAATTCTCCTGCCTCAGCCTCCCAAGTAGCAGGGACTACAGGTGCACAGCCCTACACCCGGCTAATTTTTGTATTTTTTTTTTTTTTTTTTTTTTTTTTTGAGACGGAGTTTCGCTCTTGTTACCCAGGCTGGAGTGCAATGGCGCAATCTCGGCTCACTGCAACCTCCGCCTCCTGGGTTCAGGCAATTCTCCTGCCTCAGCCTCCTGAGTAGCTGGGATTACAGGCACGTGCCACCATGCCCGGCTAATTTTTTGTATTTTTAGTAGAGACGGGGTTTCACCATGTTGACCAGGATGGTCTGGATCTCTTGACCTCGTGATCCACCCGCCTCGGCCTCCCAAAGTGCTGGGATTACAGGCTTGAGCCGCCGCGCCCGGCAATTTTTGTATTTTTAAGTAGAGACAGGATTTCACCATGTTGGTCAGGCTGGTCTCGAACCCCTGACCTCATGATCCGCCAGCCTCAGCCTCCCAAAGTGCTGGGATTACAGGCGTGAGCCACCACTCCTGGCTGACAAATGAACATTTTGCTGGACAACACGATATGCCAGGTCCTGGTGCCAGGTGCTTAACATAACTCAGTCCCCAGAACAACCTGCTTATTCCATTTTACAGATGAGAAAACGGAGGTTCAGAGAGAGACAAATGAGTTTCCCAAAGTCTATCAGGACAGGCAAAACTAGATCTAACTCTGCAATTCATCAACTTTCCACTATTATTAAGCTGCTGAGCCTCAGTTCTCTCATTTGAAAAGATGAAGAGATCTTCACATGGTGAAGGATTTCACCATGTTGGCCAGGCTGGTCTCAAACTCCTGACCTCAGGCGATCCACCTGCCTCGACCTCCCAAAATGCTGGGATTACAGGCGTGAGCTGCCACTCCCGGCCAGAACTTCACATTTATTATGTAATTTCATCCTCATAACAACCCCTGAGATGCTATACTATTATTATTATTTCTAGTTTACAAATAGAGAAACTGAGGCTTAGACAGGCATATGTTGTTACACAGCTACTCTGAGACCCAACCAAGTTTAACTGAGGCTTGTTAGAGTCATAAGCCAAACTCTTGCCTATTTTCCTGTGCAGCCTCCAGCAGTCTCTGGCAGCCTTTGGAGTGAGGACATCCTGTGTTCCTCCAGAATCAGAACAAGGCTGGGATGGACGTGGGATGAGTTCCTCAGTGTGTGGGCCCCTCTTCCTTTGGATTTCAAAGACTCACTTCAGTGAAGTTCTGTCAAAGTCAAAAGGTGGCATTGAATGGATCGTCGGCCCAGGCTCAGAGTCCAGCCCCGGCACCTCAAGGGCTTGGCCATTTCCTCTGATCTTGTTGTCAAGGCAACCCTGGATCCCTTTGTGGTTCTGTGGTTATTCTCCCTCTTGTTGCCTTGTCTTCCTACAGTTTCAAGAGAACACTTTAGAGACAGCAGCTCCAAATGGCCTACTTGTCACTGATTGAAGAAGACGCTGACCTGAAATAAAAACAGTTCCTAGGACCCATCAAGGCCTTAACTAGAAAGGGGAATGCTCTGTAAACACCTTGAGAGAAGAGATTGTCTGTCTTATCACAACTGTACCCCAGTGCCTCACAGGATACCTGGAATGGGGTATGAGGGGGTCAATTAATGTTGAGTGAATGAATGAATGATCTGATTATGGAAAGGGGCTCCCTAAGCTTTTCAGGGGTTGAAAAACTTGGGCAGAGTGATGAGCTAAGATTTGTGGGTTTTAACCTCTGTATTGAGTCTTAGTGTGTTACAGGACGGTATTGGTGACCAACAAATATTCACTGGGTAATTGATCTTACTCTGCGTTTTATTTTTTCCTGTGTGCTTCAATCCCTTGGTTTAAGAGCAATTTTGGCTTTGTGATGGATTCCACAATTATAAGAACTTCTTGACTGCCCTCTAGTGGAAAAGATGCAGATGTCACACTCAGAACAATCCATTCGCCTTTCCTCTGATGTTGAAAGTGGCTCCCTTTTTTTCTGATAACTCACTGGACTTTATATAATTCAAAATTGTGATTGTTCCAAATTTGGCAGTTCATCCTCACTTTACAGATAAAGTTGACGTGTAGAACAATGCTTCTCAAATTGACTGGCAAAGGATCAGTTTTTAAAAAATGTTTAATCTGCAAACCAATCCATTGTACAAAAAAAAATGAATTATTAATACTGGGCATATTACATTAAAAAACAAAGATATACAAAATTAAAATTAAATGTTGTTATCAGATCCAACAGACAAAATTACATTTCAATAAATATAATCAGAATAAACATAACATAGGGAAAAATAAAATAATTCCAAACTCTGTACATGTTCATTGAATATGTGTATTATGTGATTAACATATAAATCGCTGTTTTGCATTCATAATTTTTGTTGTTCTGCAATTATAACTAAATGAAAAATTATGAGTAAAATAGTGTTTCTCCACTTTGAATGAACACTGTGAATATCAATATTGAGCAAGTCTTGAACTCCTGACCTTGTGATCCACCCGCCTCGGCCTCCCAAGTGCTGGGATTACAAGCGTGAGCCACCATGCCTGGCCAGCAATCTTTATTTATTTATATATTTTTTAGACGGAGTCTCCCTCTGTTGCCTAGGCTGGAGTGCAATGGTGCCATCTCGGCTCACTGTATCCTTTGCTGCCGGGGTTCAAGCCTCAGCCTCCCAAGTAGCTGGAATTACAGGCACCTGCTACCGCACCAGGCTAATTTTTGTAGTTTTAGTAGAGATGGGGTTTCACCACCTTGGCCAGGCTGGTCTTGAACTCCTGACCTCATGATCTACCTGCCTCTCGGCCTCCCAAAGTGTTGGGATTGCAGGTGTGAGCCACAGGTCTGCTTTTTTTTTTTTTTTTTTTTTTTTGAGACAGAATCTCACTCTGTTGCCCAGGCTGGAGTGCAATGATGCGATCTCGGCTCACTGCAACCTCTGCCTGCTGGGTTCAAGCGATTCTCCTGCCTCAGTCTCCCTAGTAATTGGGACTACAGGTGCACAGCACCGCACCCAGCTAATTTTTGCATTTCTAGTGGAGACAGGGTTTTACCATGTTGGCCAGGCTTATCTGAAACTCCTGACCTTAAGTGATCCACCCGCCTCGACCTCCCAAAGTGCTGAGATTACAGGTGTGAGCCACCGCGCCCGGCCTATTGAGCGTTCTTAACAGACAAATACGCATGTTATTGTTTGCCAACCTATCTAACCCAGCCAGAATGGACTACAATGCGACTTGCAAAGTAGAATGTGTGTTGAGATTGCTTCTATTTTTGTTGCTGTTGTAATTTAATAAAAGAACGTTATTTTATTTATTTATTTATTTTAGAAATGGGATCTCACTGTGTCACCGAGGCTCGAGTGCACTGGGAAGATCATGCCTCACTGAAGCCTCCTGGGCTCAAGCGATCCTCCCGCCTCAGTGCTGCCCCTGACCACTGCTCCCCATCCCCCACCAGTAGCTAGGAAGGACCACGAGTACATGCCACAACCCCTGGCTTCCATGTTTTCTTTTAATAAGAGCTTAGTGGAGAACGAGTCTCACAGAGCTTTGTTGATGGGAATGCAAAAAGAGATTTTCAGACAATTTTAGGAAGCTCAGGATTTCCATCTTTTGCTTTTATTCAAAATGAAGCAAGTGATTCTGTATTTTCAAAATTCATCATTTATTCAATTGCCAGTTCCAACAATTTATCCTGTAGCGTTAAACTGTCTTTCAATGAAAGCAACAGATTATGGATCTATGAATTTCCCATGCATGAATCGTCTTTTGATGGAAATAAAATGTAAATGTTCCGTAACTCCATAACTTGTTTGGCCATAACATTTTACAGATATTCAATATTAAGATTATCACCAACATCACTGATAATTGTTGCTAAACTATGGAACATGTTATAATCGTCTCTAGATATTCTGTTCTTTCAGGCTTCTGTCATTTTTGCCCTTCAATCTTCTTTGCCTTTGAAAATTATATTGCGGGCCGGGCGCGGTGGCTCAAGCCTGTAATCCCAGCACTTTGGGAGGCCGAGGCGGGTGGATCACGAGGTCAAGAGATCGAGACCATCCTGGTCAACATGGTGAAACCCCGTCTCTACTAAAAATACAAAAAATTAGCTGGGCATGGTGGCGCGTGCCTGTAATCCCAGCGACTCAGGAGGCTGAGGCAGGAGAATTGCCTGAACCTGGGAGGCGGAGGTTGCTGTGAGCCGAGATCGCGCCATTGCACTCCAGCCTGGGTAAACAAGAGCGAAACTCCGTCTCAAAAAAAAAAAAAAAAGAAAATTATATTGTATTTTCCCCTACTTAGAAGTAGTAAAGGCATTTAAAATGCCAAAAATATCACACAAAGAAACATGCCTATTGTCCAAACCACATTTTAAAAGGTTGGAACCTTATAAAGTTGTATGTTTGTTTGTTTGACTTTCTAGAAACACTAAAAGTTTGTTTCACAGTCAAACATTCCTAATACAACTCTTCTCTGCAGTAAGCTTCATATCTCACATATAACAGTTGATTATGATCAGCTTCCATATCAACACATATTATAATAAAGAGAGTCATCTCAAATTTCATGCATTATCCTTTGCATAACTATTTTTTACTACGTAACTAGACACTGTTTAGTTCAGCTAACATTTTTTCATTGTAAAAGTTTCTTGATAAAAAAAAAAAAAAAGCGGCCGGGCGCAGTGGCTCACCCCTGTAATCCCAGCACTTTGGGAGGCCGAGGCAGGTGGATCACAAGATCAAGAGATCGAGACCATCCTGGTCAACATGGTGAAACCCTGTCTCTACTAAAAATACAAAAATTAGCTGGGCATGGTGGCGCGCGCCTGTAGTCCCAGCTACTTGGGAGTCCAAGGCAGGAGAATTGCTTGAACCCAGGAGGCAGAGGTTTCGGTGAGCCGAGATTGTGTCATTGCACTCCAGCCTGGGTAACAAGAGTGAAACTCCGTCTCAAAAAAACAGACAAACAAACAAACAAAAGCAGTGCATGGATTTACATTGTTCTTCAAACTTAGTATGTTTTCTGTCAAGGAAGCTGCACATTAGATCACCTTCCCACAGCAGTCTTAAACCGCATTCCTTGACAATGTAATCCTTTATAGTTGTATACATTTAGAACTAGTTGTGCTTGTCATCAGTGAAACCAAAAAAATCTTCCACTGTGTTCGAATTGCATAGATACTAAATTAATTGTCATGTTAGCAGTATGTGAACATTCAGTAACTTGCAATGAAAATTACTTTCTTAGCTGTATTTACCTGTGAGTTAATCTGCCATGTCATTAGCTAGTTATTGAATTCACCCAGCTATGAAAAATGATATTTGTCACTTTCTTTACCACATATTCACCCATAATTTCAAAGATCTCTGATACAGTCTTGTGCTAAAGTCTTTTTAAAATTGTAGCGTCCCAAAGTGCTACTTTATAAGATGCTCATACATTACTAATGTTTATATATGAAATATTGACATCTGTTCTTATGAGTTTTTAAAAGTCAACATTCTTTCAAGGTATTCTTTAGGTTTTGAATTTACTTCTTTTGTTTTCTATGTAAATGCTACATAAGGTTGATGGTCTTATGAGCTTTATTAACTAGCATATCTGTACAAATAACATACTATAGTTTTCAAATATTAGTATCAGTTGTGGCTACAAAACTGAACTCAATATGTGAGGAATTATACTTCTGAGTAAAACTAGTACAAACTCTTTGTAGTAGTTTAATTTCTTTGGAATCATTTCCATAGTCATCATCTGTTTTACTATTGCTGCTGCTGAGTGTTAGTAGAGGTGTGTCTTTTCTTGACGCCTGTAATCCCAGCATTTTGGGAGGCCAAGGCGGGCAGATCATGAGGTCAGGAGTTTGAGACCAGCCTGGCCAATATGGTGAAACCCTGTCTCTACTAAAAATACAAAAATCAGCTGGGCGTGGTGGCACATGCTTGTAGTCCCAGCTACTCTGGAGGCTGAGGCAGAAGAATCGCTTGAACTCAGGAGGCGGAGTTTGCAGTGAACCCAGATCGCACCACTGCACTCCAGCCTGGGCAACACAGCAAGACTCTGTCTCCAAAAAAAAAAGAAGAAGTCTAGTGAAGTTTGTTTTAACACCTGTAAATTACAGTTAAAAATTTATTATGAAAGTTTGCTTCTTAATTTAGCTAATATTTTATTTTATTTTACTGATTTTTTTCCACTTGAAAGCAGTCACTGTTTATTAACTGACCAGATTACAAAAATAATCATGGCAGACACCTTACTTCATTCTTCTAAGTAGCATCTTGATCTGGCTGTCCCTGTTGCCAGCATCTCCACCTTTTACAAAACTGGAGGTCTTTTCCTTTATTCCTCCTCGTGGAAAGGATAATTTGAAGAGTCTGAGGAAGTTATTTGTTTCTTTGAAGTGTTTTCTAACAGCATGAATCAGATCCTCTGTGCAGATGATGTCATATTTACCAAGAGATCAAGCCATCAAAATGTTATCTGTCAAGACAATTCACTTCATATTGATTTTGCGGTAACCACACTTGGAGACTAGTTCATTTACTGAATTCAGGTTCGGAGACTCTCATGCAATATATGGTTCTACAATCTGCAGCATGTTAACTGAAGCATTGTTGAACTTAACGAAGGTTCCAATGAAGATCTGACAAGGCAAAGAAGCTGCAACACCTTTTGGACACTTGAGCTCATACCACTGAGAACTCTGATTCTGATGATAAATGCCAATTTGGGTTCTGCAGGTACACAGAGGTTGCCAGCTTTTCTTGTCACTTCTAGCCAATCAGATCTCAGTTCCTTACGTCTGTCTATATTCCCAGCAATAGTGTTTAGCTTCTTCATAGATAAGCTTCCTTCCTTTTGAAGTAGCCTTCGGGCAAACTTTCTCTGGCACTTGATCTTCAGCTCTGCAAAATGCCTTCACTTCCACTTACCTGGTTCCATCCAGAAAAGGGAATATTTTTAAATTATAAAGTAAAAAAAAAAAAAAAAATTAGTTTTAACAAAAACATTATATATAAGTAAAAACAACAAAATATTTTTCAAAAATGCTCTTGTTTTCTCAGACTTTTACATGCCTTTGTCTTACAGGTGAACAACTAACCTTCAAATGCCACACACTGTGGCATGGTCCCACTGCCACACAGCTCACAGCCAGCACCTGAACTGGCCTGTCCCTTGTTCAGTGTGACAGGTTCCCTAATGCACTTGAATGTAAAACTACTGTAAGTTTCTAAATGCCTGGCCTGGTTTCAGTTAGGTACTGCTGTCCTTGTGAACCAGTAGCAGAGAGTTTTCAGACTGCAGGGGTCCATGGAGCACACCTGGAACAGCGCTGACAAGAAGACCTAAGTGGCTTGCCAAGGTCCACTGGTGAGCACGTCCTGGACCACCTTTTTCTTAGTCTAACGCTGTCTTCATTTCCTACTCTAATTCAGTTTTTTCACCCACCAAATGGGTTTCTGAAAAGATTAAATGAGTTTTTTATTTTTTTGAGATGGAGTCTCCCTCTGTCACCCGGGCTGTAGTATGATCTCAGCTCACTGCAACCTCCACCTCCTGGGTTCAAGCGATTCTCCTGCCTCAGCCTCCTGAGGAGTAGCTGGGATAACTCCTGAGGAGTAGCTGTGTTCCTGTGCTTTGATGGAACACTTCTGAGGTATTGATACCGTTTGGCTGTGTCCCCACCCAAATCTCATCTTGAACTGTAGCTCCCATAATTTCCATGTGTTACGGGAGGGACTTGGTGGGAAATAATTGAATCATAGGGGAGGGGGGTTCCCCCATACTGTTCTCGTGGTAGTAAACAAGTCTTATGAGATCTGATGATTTTACAAGTGGTTTGCCCCTTTTGCTTGGCTCTCATTCTTTCTTGTCTGCCACCATGTAAGACGTGTGTTTTGCCTTCTGCCATGATTATGAGACCTCCCCAACCACGTGGAACTGTGAGTCCATTAAACCTCTTTTTCTTTATAAATTACCCATTCTTGGGTATGTCTTTATCAGCAACATGAAACAAACAAATACATTGTATTTGTATTCATTTCGTCAGAAGTTTCCCGGTTGGATTGATTCCCAGTGCTCACGTAAGTAACCAGTTCAACAGAGCATAAGTTACTGGCTTCTCTCTCTTCCCTGTCTCACTCTTCCTACTCAATCACTTCTGCTCCCTGGGATTGCCTCCCATTTAAACCACCTGCACCTGACGTCAGACTCCACTTGTGGAGGAAACTAAAATAAAGTCCACGGGCAGCTGCCGAGTAACCTGCATGTTTCAGATCCCCTTCAATTAAGAAGACTCCTTTTAAACATCAAGAACTTTCACCGAGCCTGTCTTCAGCAACTTGCTGTTGTGCTTTTGGTATTCATGCTTCATTCATTCAACAGGCACTTTTCTTAAGCCTGATAAAGTGCCCAAATGCTACTGTGACATGTATTACTCTTGTGAAAGGGTGTATATATATTTTTTATGACAGCATCTATTGAAAACAATGGTGTTTCTAGAGGTAGAAGTAAAAATGATTTTCAAATGTATGAAAAGGTGCTAAACCTCACTCACAGGAATAACAATGCAAATTAAAAGACATTAAAATGCCATTTTCCATGTTTCAGATTGGCAAAGACCAAAAAGTTTGATAACACTGTGTTGGTTAGAATGTAGGAATCATTAATACATGATTATTGATCACCTATCATGAGCGTGTGCTAGGCACTGAGTAACCAGCAGCTAACAAAGTAAACAAAAATTCCTTTTTTCCAGGAGCACACATTCCAGTGGAGGGGTTGGTAGCACAATCAGTGAAAATGACTCTCTGTGTCACACAGTGAGTGCTCTGAAAAAGACAAAGCAATATAAAATCTGCTGAGTGACCAAGGGGTGGTGTTACTTTAGATAGAGTGGTCAGAGGAGATCTTCCTAATATGGGGACAATTGAGCAAAGGCCTGAATGAAGTCTTGGGGGTATTTCTCGTAGAAGTATTTTCCAGGCAGTGTGAAGTGGTCAGATGAAGACTTTCACAGATACCAGTAATAAAAACTGGACCCAATGTTAAGCAATGGTTTCTTAGACAGGAAAACCACAAGCAACCAAGAGAGAAAAACAGATAGATTAGACTATATTAAAATTTAAAATGTATGTGCTTTGAAGGACATTATTAACAAAGTAAAAAGATAATCCACAGAAATGGGAGGATATATTTGCAAATCATGTATCTGATAAGGGTCTAGTATCAGAACATATGAATAATTCTCGCAACTCAACAATAAAAAGATAAATAACCTAAATTTAAAAACAGGCAAAGGCTGGGCATGGTGGCTCACATGTGTAATCCCAGCACTTTGGGAGGCTGAGGCAGCTGGATCGCTTGAGCTCAGGAGTTCGAGACCAGCCTGGGCAATGAGATGAAACCTCATCTCTACAAAAACTACAAAAATTATCTGGGTGTGACAGCATGCGCCTCTAATCCCAGCTACCCAGGAGCTGAAGTGAAAGAACTGCTTAAGACCAGCAGTTAGAGGCTGCAGTGAGCTGTGACTGTACCACTGCACTCCAGCCTAGGTAACAGAGCAACAGCCTATCAAAGAAAAAGAAAAGGAGAGGAAAGGAGAGGAGGTAAGGGCAGGTGAAGGGAGGAGAAGAAACTGATACATGCTACAACATGAATGAGTCTTGAAAACATTATGCTGTGTGAAAGAAGTCAGACACAAGGCCAGGCGCAGTGGCTCATTCCTGTAATCCCAGCACTTTGGGAGGCCAAGGTGGATGGGTCACCTGACATCAGGGGTTCAAGACTAGCCTGGCCAATGTGGTGAAACCCCGTCTCTACTAAAAATGCAAAAATTAGCTGGGCGTGGTGGCAGGTGCCTGTAATCCTAACTACTCAGGAAGCTGAAGCAGGAGAATTGCTTGAACCCAGGAGATGGAGGTTGCAGTGAGCCAAGTTTGCACCACTGCACACTCCAGCCTGGGCAACAGAGCGAGACTCTATCTCAAAAAAAAAA
>NW_022436953.1:13914745-13918396 GCF_009761245.1 Sapajus apella
AACAAGAGCGAAACTCCGTCTCAAAAAAAAAAAAAAAAAAACCAAAGAAGTTAGACACAAAAGGCCACACATTTTGTGAATGAATTTATATGGATTATCAAGGCTGCGGGGATTTGGTACAAGTAGAAGAGCATATGGAAGATTACCAAGGTTTATTCAGGCAATTATTTTTCCAGTGATCAGATTTTCATAATAGTTGCAATTTTCTTACTGTGATTATCTCTGTGGCGAGAGCATGCTTGTACCCCCTCTAAGGGTGTAAGAGTTTGGTCTTTAGCTTTTACGGAATGTTTAAGGTTATCAACAATGTTTCTCTCTAACTATTTTTAATTCTCAAGATCCTTATTCAGAAAAATAATTCAAAACTTGGAACAAAAACAACAAAAATTTGCATGACATTTCAGTATAATTAATGACTCAGTATTCACAGCTGCTTAAGGCCCAGATGGTTTACAATGCTGTAGAAACTGGAAGAAAACTGATAAGATATGGTGAATTTTGACACTTAGAAAAAGATAACCTTAAAGGTTATAGTTTATCACCTTGTAGAATATTTACTAGTTTTGTGTCTAACCTAGGAATAATATTTCAGCACTTTTTTTCTAATGCTCATATACAGTTCAGTTTCTTTCATTCTCTATTAAACGAGCTTTGTCATTTTAGTGATTCCCTCATTAATAAGTTAAATCAAACTATGACATGTGCTTATGTGAGAATTGAGGGTTTTTTTTAAATAAAGATTTGAAGATTATGGTGACACAAAGTTAATTATAAGTAGAGAAGCAAAATGAAGGTTATCGAGAGTTTTTAGGCACTTCTTTTTAAAATTGTTGGTTTTTCCAATAATGACAATTTTCCTGGCATCATTCCGTGGAGGGCTGAGGACCTGTATTTCCTGTGAGGTAGAAGGGTCTGGTCTTTAGTTTTGGGGGCTTATTACAAGTATCTGAAAAGGCTTATTTGTAAGGTGTTTCTCTAAAGTCCCAAAAGAGGTCTTGCAACATCTCCTAGGTATTTCTCTTCTGTAAGAGAAGCAGTGAAAGAGTTTGTCCCTCTTTCCTAAATGTCATCTTCTCACAAATGTTCTGCTTCCATGTTTCAGGATGAGAGTGTTCTAGGTTTTCTCTTGGGTGATTTGATGGTCCCAGGCATCACCAAGACAAAACTCTAATTTGTGAACATCTCTAGGCTGTCAGTTCTATCTCTTGATACCATGAGAATTGAATAGGAACTGGGCAATAATGAGGTATCTCCTTCTTCTTTATGAGACTGGGAAGTATCCATAGAAAGTCTTCTAGCCTGCTAGGCATGGTGGCTCATGCCTGGAATCCCAGCTCTTTGGGAGACTGAGGCAGGCAGATCATTTGAGGGTGGGAGTTTGAGACCACCCTGACCAACGTGGACAAACCCCATCTCTACTAAAAATACAAAATTAGCCGAGTGTGGTGGCGCATGCCTGTAATCCCAGCTACTCAGGAGGCTGAGGCAGAGAATCACTGGAACCCAGGGGGCGGAGGTTGCAGTGAGCCAAGGTTGCACCATCACACTCCAGCCTGGGCCACAGGAGTGAAACTCCGTCTCAAAAAAAAAAAAAAAGGAAGAAAGTCTGTCTCGCCTGAAAATGAAAATGGATAGGGTACACATAAGAAAAAAAAAGAGGCTGGGCGTGGTGGCTCATGCCTGTAATCCAAGCACTTTGGAGGCCAAGACGGGCGGATCATCTGAGGTTGGGAGTTCAAGACCAGCCTGACCAATATGGTGAAACCCCGTCTTAAAAAAAAAAAAGAAAGAAAAATAGAGAGAGAAAATATTTTTAAGAGGTGGGGAGGAATAACAGATTAATAAAACAAAGAGATAAAATCAGTCCATGATCCCTTCCTGAGATGATAAAAGAAACTGAACTGAAAATAATTTAGAGATGGAACTGTCCCGTGGAATCTCTTAGCAGTGGAGAGGGGATAAGGAGGGCAATGAGAAACTATGACATCAAGGTGCATCATATATGCACCCCGTCCTGTCCCTCACCTTTGCTGTCTTTGGAGTTCTTATTGCACCAGACACTTTATTGCACCAACAACGTTGTGTGAAAGAGTTTACAGCCTCAGAATGTTTTTGAAATATGGCCAGAAGTCTGGGCACAGGTAACAGTCCTCTGCTCAGGTGGCATCAGACTGAAATCAAGGCGCAGCAGCCAGGCTGCAGTTTTATCTGAGCCTCAGAACCTCTTCCAAGCTCCCTGGATTTGGCAGAATCCATTACTTGCAGTTGTAGAACTGCAGAACTTTTGAGACTCTAATGTCCCAAAAGAGGTCTTGCAACGTGTGCTAGGTATCCATGAGAGAAGAAATGAGAGAGTTTGTCTCTTTTTTCTAAATCTTTCCTTGAAGCCACCTGTCATTCCCTGCCACATGGCCTTCTCCACAACATGGCAGTTTGCTTCTTTAAGGCCAGCAGGAAAGCATCTCTGGCTTGGAATCTCTCTAACTTGACTTCCTTTCTGATACCTTCTTTTAAAGGGATCACCTGATCAGGTCAAGCCCACTGAAGATAATCTCCCTCTTCATTAACTCAAAGTCACCTGATTAAGGATCTGAATGACATCTGCAAAGTCTCTTCACCTTTGCCGCATATTAGTACAGTCACAGGTCTTAGCCACACTCAAAGGGAGAAGTATATACAGAATGTGCACCACAAGGGGGCAGCCGTCTTAGGTCCATAATAGAATTCGGCCTGCCACAGAAGGTGAGGGAGAATGTCAAATAGTTAACCAAGAAAGACACCTGAAG
The DNA here is from genome assembly GCF_009761245.1 of Sapajus apella. Taxonomy (NCBI): domain Eukaryota; kingdom Metazoa; phylum Chordata; class Mammalia; order Primates; family Cebidae; genus Sapajus; species Sapajus apella. Next base: position 13,917,532 of record NW_022436953.1, read on the forward strand.
CCTGAGGAAGGGTAAGTGCAAAATCCCTGCAGAAGGAGACACCTGGTGCCCGTCAATGTGGCTAGAACTGAAGAGACTGGTAGCAAGAGACGAGATCAGAGGTGTCAAAATGAGCCAGATTGTTTAGGATCTTACAGAACTTTTATCTCTAAACATATTATTAAAATGTTCAAAGTACAAAAAAGTTTTAAAAAAATTTTTCTTTAGAGACTGAGTCTCACTGTATTGCCCAGGCTGGAGTGCAATGGTGCAATATTGGCTCACTGCAATCTCCGCCTCCTGGGTTCAAGCAATTCTCCTGCCTCAGTCTCCTAAGTAGCTGGGACTACAGGCACACACCACCACGCCCAGCTAAGTTTTGTATTTTTAGTAAAGACGGTGGTTTCACTGTGTTGGCCAGGCTTGTCTCAGACTCCTGAGCTCAAATGATCTGCCTGCCTCGGCCTCCCAAAGTGCTGGAATTATAGGCATTGAGCCATTGCACCTGCCTTGAGCCACCGCGCCCGGCTTTTTTTTTTTTTTTTGGAGACAGAGTCTCGAGCTGTTGCCCAGACTAGAATGCAGTGGAATGATCTCAGCTCACTGCAACCTCTGCCTTCTGGGTTCAAGTGATTCTCATACCTCACCCTCCCGAGTAGCTGGGATTACAGACAAGCACCACCACACCATCTAATTTTTGTATTTTTAGTAGAGATGGGTTTTGCCATGTTGGCCAGGCTGGTATCAAACTCCTGACCTCAAGCAAATTGCCCACCTTGGCCTCCCAAAGTGCTGGGATTACAGGCATGATCCACTCCACCTGGTCAAAATTATTTTTATTTTATTTTATTTTTTTCCTTTGTTTTATTTATTTTTTTATTTTAAA
>NW_022436953.1:13918796-13937407 GCF_009761245.1 Sapajus apella
CCTCCCAAAGTGCTGGGATTACAGGCGTGAGCCACCGCGCCCGGCCTCCTTCCCTTTCTTAAGCAACAACCTATGTTGCTAGTTGCTTCAAACTTTTCAGTTTCCAAGCCTCTCCGCATCACCACCACATTTTTCTCACTCAGACTGAACTCTGCAGCAGTAACGTCTTAAATTTGTATATCCATGGAGTTTAGGGAGTTTTCCTACTTTTTAATTTGCTGGTAAATGAATTAAGGAAATAAAGGGATATGATTTCCACGTGGCCGACAGGGAAATTGAAACACAGCCATCGCGCCCATGGTTCTGCAGCACAGTTGGTGACTGATCTGGGACCCGTTGCTGATTTCCAGGCTGGGGCTCTTCCACTAGGTAAGTGGCTTATCTGGTTTGCTTTTCTTGCCATTCCTCCCTCACCAAAAAGCAAGACTCCTGCTTTCATCTCCTGGGGAACAAAAAAGAAGGAAGGGAGAATTCTGCGGCTGATCACCCTGCAGAATTGTTTTCGTCAGTAATTCCCCTGAATTAGCTGTCAGGGATTTCCTTAAATAGATTTTTTTTTTTTTACTCTTTTTTTTAAGTTGGGGTTGGTTCTTGTTGCCTAGGCTGGAGTGCAGTGACATGATCTCGGCTCACCGCAACCTCCACCTCCCGGGTTCAAGAGATTCTCCTGCCTCAGCCTCCTGAGTAGCTGGGATTACAGGCATGTGCCACCATGCCTGGCTACTTTTATATTTTTAGTAGAGATGGGGTTTCTCCATGTTGGTCAGGCTGGTCTCGAACTCCTGACCTCAGGTGATCCACCTGCCTCGGCCTCCCAAAGTGCTGGGATTACAGGCATGAGCCACCTCGCCCTAGATAGGATTTTTAACACATACCACAGGCTCCTTCTCACTTCAGTGCCTTCAGGTGAGTGGTTCTCCTCTGCTGAAATGCCTTCATCCTTCCTCTTCATGAACCCAAATCCATCCCAGTCTGCAGACATCTTCTATGTCACTTTCCTGCCTGACCCCGTGTCACCCCACCAGGACTGTGACTTAACCATGATGACCAAGAGTCTACGAGGGGGCCAGTCATTGCTTCTGGGGTCTTCTGCCTTCCTTATAGCGTTTCAATCCACAGAAAACACGTGAAGCAGATGTTTTTATTCCCATGTTAGAGCTGATGTAACCCAGGCTCAGGAAGGTTGAGAACTCCAGCTTCTTGACTCTCTTTTCTTTTCCCTGTAACTCAAGGTGTTTTGTCCTCATCAATGTCCTTTCCTTTATAAACATTCTAGCATTTCTGTGTACCATTCAGAAGAACTGCAAGAATTTTAGTTCCAAGGTTAGGTAAGTCTCATGTAACAGTCTGCTGCGTGGGAGGGGGGTGAAGGCGGGCAGGGAATTGAATAATTTCCACTTAGGTTATGCTGGATATTAAATAGAGTTTGCCAAAAACATATTTCATTGCAAGCATCCAAGTTACTGGATGTCCTGGATGAGAGGTATAGGGGTCAAGGTCCTGGCCCCACTGGAAGTTCAAAAATCACTGACATGTGGCAGATTAATAAGAGAAAAGTCATACAAATTTATTTACTGTGCACATGCTCAGGCAGAATCACAGAGTAACTGCCCATCTCCTACAAGACTTCAGAAGCTCTTCCAAAATTCTTAACTGAGTTTTGAGAAATGCATAAACCGTGGAATCTAAACCTCTATAAAGATACAGAACTTTATCATCATCCCCCAGAAAATTCCCTATGCTCCTTCCCGATTCTCTCCAACTGTCCCTGAAGCAATCACTTTTCTGATTTTTCTTTTTCTTTTTTTTTTTTTTTTGAGACAAAAAAAAACAAATCTATGGTGGAAAAAAATCAGCTCTGTCTGATAATGAGGGCATATAGGTTGAGAAAAATCAGGCCGGGAGCGGTGGCTCACGCCTGTAATCCCAGCACTTTGGGAGGCCAAGGCAGGTGGATCACGAGGTCAAGAGATCGAGACCATCCTGGTCAACATGTTGAAACCCCGTCTCTACTAAAAATACAAAACATTAGCTGGGCATGGTGGCATGTGCCTGTAATCCCAGCTACTCAGGAGGCTGAAGCAGGAGAATTGCCTGAACCCAGGAGGCGGAGGTTGCGGTGAGCCGAGATCGCGCCATTGCACTCCAGCGGGGAAAAAAGAGGGACACCCTCTGAAAAAAAAAAAAAAAAAAAGAAAGAAACTAAAGCTGGGTGCAGTGGCTCACACCTGTAGTCCCAGGACTTTGGGAGGCTGAGACAGGTAGATCATGAGCTCAGGAGTTCAAGACCAGCCTGGCCAACATGGTGAAACCCTGACTCTACTAAAAATACAAAAAATTAGCCAGGCGTGGTGCCACGCACCTGTAATCTCAGCTACTCGGGAGGCTGAGGCAGGAGAATCACTTGAACCAGGGAAGCAGAGGTTGCAATGAACTGAGATTGTGCCACTGCACTCCACTCCAGCCTGGGTGACAGAGTGAAACTCCCTCTCAAAAAAAGAAAGAAAAATTCTGTTGTTATATGGCAAAGGCCTGAGGCTAGAGTCTTTAACTCTTCCTATAGTTTCCTATAGAAAAGGGAGCCGAGCTCGGCAGCTCATCCCCGTTATCCCAGCACTTTGAGAGGCCAAGGTGAGCTAATAGCTTGAGCTCAGGAGTTCTAGACCAGCCTGGGCAACATGGTAAAACCTTGTCTCTACCAAAATATAAAAATTAGGCATAATAGTGTGCACCTGTAGTCTCAGCTACTCTGGGGGCTAAATTGTGAGGACGGCTTAAGCCCAGGAGGTGGAGGTTGCAGTGAGCCGAGATAGTACCACTGCACTCCAGCCTGGGAGACACGGCTAGAACTTGTCTCAGGAAAAAAAAAAAAAAAGGTGTGTAGGGAGGGGACAAAGCTCCCTCCTCTTAGTAACTTGTTTTTCGCATTTCATTGCTTTCTGCCAAAAATACTCATACTAGATTTAGAGATTTTGTATTTAAATTACAAAATATTTTAAATCATAAAAGATATTTTAAACCAGAAAACATATTAGCTAACATTATTGTTAAATAATGTACTTTTGTGTTTAACTTTCTAGGGTACAGTTACTACTGAATAAAATATTGGGAATTTGGAACATGGCATAGTTGATTCTACGCCAGAATTTGGATTTCTGCATTAACCTAAATAGCTCAAGCTTTGTGTAAAGATGATCTAAACCTGAGATTTCAATAGCACATTTGAAATTATAATGTATTTCAATTATATACAGCACTGTTATAGTTTATGAAATGGTTCAAGAATGGCTTAGATAATCTATACATTATAATCTGTGCATGTCTAAATATTGTTGTGGTTCAAAGATTCACTGTTGAAATCCTGTCCTAGGTTTTTCCAGCTTTATTAAGATATTTTCACATACAATAAAATTTACCCACTTAAAGTATGCGGTCGAGTTGTTTTCACTATATTCAAGAAGTCATGCAATCATCATTACAATATAATTTTAGGATATTTTCAACACTCCCCTTCCTCCCCTAAAAGAAAACCTGTATTCCATTTTCAAACCTTCTCTTCCAATCCCCAGCCCCAGGCAGCCACTGACCTGTTTTCTGTCTCTGTGGATTTTTTGATTCTGGATGTTTCATATAAGTGGAATCATGTAATATATGCTCTTTTGTGACTGGATTTTTTCACTTAGCATAATATTTTTTTTTTTTTTTTTTTTTTTTGAGACGGGGTTTTGCTTTTTTTACCCAGGCCGGAGTGCAATGGCGCGATCTCGGCTCACCGCAACCTCCGCCTCCTGGGTTCAGGCAATTCTCCTGCCTCAGCCTCCTGAGTAGCTGGGATTACAGGCACACGCCACCATGCCCAGCTAATTTTTTGTAGTTTTAGTAGAGACGGGGTCTCACCGTGTTGACCAGGATGGTCTCGATCTCTTGACCTCGTGATCCACCCGCCTCGGCCTCCCAAAGTGCTGGGATTACAGGCTTGAGCCACCGCGCCCGGCACTTAGCATAATATTTTTAAGATTCATTCATTTGGTAGCGTATATTAGTACTCTTTTTTATTTGTGAATAATGTTTCATTATATGGCTAGACCACATTTTGTTTACCCATCTATCAATTGATGGGCATTTAGGCTGTTTTACAGTTTAGCTATTATGAATAATGATGCTATGGACAGTCATATACAAATTTTTGTGTGGAAGTATGGTTTCATTTCTCTTGGATATTGTAGGGGCCAAAGGAAAACTTACCCTTCATTCTCTAAAGATTTGCTGAAAAATCAACTGACAAAAAGCAGATTAATAAGAGAAAAGGCATAAAAAATTTTATTTTAGGCCGGGGGTGGTGGCTCACGCCTGTAATCCAAGCACTTTGGAGGCCAAGGTGGGCAGATCACCTGACGTTGGGAGTTCAAGACCAGCCTGACCAACATGGTGAAACCCCATCTTTAAAAAAAAAAAAAAATTATTTTAACATGCATGGCACAGTGGAATTGCAAAAGAATGATTACCCAATAACCCAGTGCTGTGTAGAAGCTTATGTACTCTTTTTTTCCCTAGGGGAGGGGAAGATGGAAAATGTAGACAATTATTTGGAGGAACAGTAAATCATCAGGGGAGAACAGATGGAGGCAGATAGAGGAAGTAGAGGTGAAGCTGTACAGGACAAAGGTTGTCTTCTTATGCAAACAGTGCCTCCCAGGTAGCCTCCGGGAGCTGCCCTCAGGCAAAGAGATGAAAAGTCTGTCTGAGCAGGGTGATAACTCCTCATCTCTCCTCTTCTCCAGTGGTTGATCCTTCCTGGTTATTTAATGAGATTCCTACAAAAGGGATTAAGGCAATTACATTTCTTTTTTTTTTTTTTTTTTGACAGAGTTTCACTCTTGTTGCCCAGGCGGGAGTGCAATGTTGCGATCTTGGCTTACCAAAACCTTCACCTCCTGGGTTCAAGCGATTCTCCTGCCTCAGCCTCCTGAGTAGCTGGGATTACAGGCATGCACTACCATGCCTGGCTAATTTTTATATTTTTAGCAGAGACAGGGTTTTTCCATGTTGGTCAGGCTGATCTCGAACTCCTGACCTCAGGTAATCGACCCGCCTCGGCCTCCGGAAGTGCTGGGATTACAGGTGTGAGCCACCGCGCCCAGCCAACAATTGCATTTCTTTCAGAAAGAAGCTTTCTTGGTCAGATGAGGAAATTCCAAAGAGAGCCTCTCCCTAAACTGGGAGGGGAGGGGACAAGACAAAGTTAGAAAAACCGTCTAAAAAAGTTATTTATCTGACCTTTCAAGAAATAGAGAGAGAAAATAGCCAAATCCCCAAACAGGCCTGTTTTAGCCAGCATGATTAGGAAGCTTCCTCTGCTTTAACCTTTACAAGGAGAGCAACTTTGAAACAACTGTGTTTTCGGTCTGCTTTCCTCAGCCCTTTTCTACCTAGAAAGCCATGATCCTCTGCTCAGCTCACCAGCTGATTCTTTTTCATAGAATGGGGTGTTGCCTGATTCTAGAATCACAAGTAAAGCCAATTAAGATCTTTAAGCTAAATTTGTTATAATTTTGTCTTATGATGTGTTTAAGTCTATGACCCATAGGGGTTTGTGGTTATGGCTCACTGTCCTAGGAGTGAGATAAGTCAGCAGCCAGTGATGATGTGTATAGCTTCACTTACATACCAAATTAAATTAGGCTTGAGCGAGCACAGGCTGATGTCAGTCACCGCAATGGAAAGTCTCAACCCCTCATCCAGTTTATGTATGGGAGGCAGATCTCACACCACAGCCCATCAACTGAAGGGGAAGCTGAGTCCTAAGGAAGGTGTATTTTCTCCACATGTATATTCAGTATCATTTCCTTCAACCTGACCCTGAAACTTAGCAGAGTAATTGAACCCTAGGAAAAAGGGAACACCAGTATCTTTTGAGTGCTGTTGGATATACAATCTGAGCTGACACTAAGCTCAAACATGTTTACGGCTCCCTTGATACAGTGGAGGTATACAAAGGCAGGTGATAAATGAAGTCCTGGCTCAAGTTTGTTTCACGTTGGTTGCACTGGGTCCATAAACCTGTGGCCATTTCTCTGACCAATGAGCACACAGCCAGGATGGATTTTTTTTTCTCTTTTTTGAGACGGAGTCTCGCTCTGTCACCCAGACTGAATGAAGCGCAGTGGCGTTGAGGGAATAAAACCTTTTTTTTTTTTTTTTGAGAGGGAATCTTGTTCTGTCACTCAGGCTGGAGTGCAGTGGCGCAGTCTCTGCTCACTGCAACCTCCTGGGTTCAAGTGATTCTTCTGCCTCAGCCTCCCAAGTAGCTGGGACTACAGGCCTGTGCCACCACACCTGGCTAATTTTTTTAATTTTAATTTTAATTTTTATTTATTTCTTTTTTAAAGATGGGGTTTCACTATATTGGTCAGGCTGGTCTTGAACTCCCGACTTCAGGTGATCCACCCGCCTTGGCCTCCAAAGTGCTTGGATTACAGGCGTGAGCCACCACGCCTAGCCAATTTTTTTTTTATTTTTTAGTAGAGATGGGGGTTTCACCGTTTAGCCAGGATGGTCTCGATCTCCTGACCTCGTGATCCGCCCGCCTCAGGCTCCCAAAGTGCTGGGATTACAGGTGTGAGCCACTGCGCCTGGCCTGGGAATAAAACCTTTTGGGTCAATGGGGAAACTTTTGGAAATCCTAGCATGGGAAAAGGTCAACACAGGTACTTCAACCATATCAGGAGGCTGTGTTCAAAGTACTGGTTAGCTGTTCAACCACATTTCCATACTGCTTGCAAGTTCAATAGAAACTAGGAAACAACCACCAGAAGGAGAGATTAGGTGACTCATGGTCACAAGCCCTCTCCCCACACAGGACTAGGGGACAAACACTCAGCAACTCAGAATTACTTGGGGGTAAAAGCCCTGACAGCCCTGACCAACAGTAGCAACCTGCTCGGTTCCCCTTCCAGGCTGTGGAAGCTTTATCTTCACTTGCTCAGTAAACTGCATTGCTGCTCACTCTCTCGGTTTGTGAACTCTTGTTTGGAGCTGGAACACTCACCGTTGGGTTAAGGCTCTCTGCTCGATTCTTTGAGCAAGGGAAGCTAAGAACCTGAGCCTGGAGCCCAAGCTGCAAATCCGGTTACAGTGTGATCTTAGCTCACTGAAACCTCCGCCTCCCTGGTTCAAGCAGTTCTCCTGCCTTAGCCTCCCTAGTAGCTGTGACTACAGTCGCAGGCCACCATGCCAGGCTAATTTTTCTATATTTGGCCAGGCGTGGTGGCTCACGCCTGTAATCCAAGCACTTTGGAGGCCAAGGCGGGCGGATCACCTGAGGTCGGGAGTTCAAGACCAGCCTGACCAACACGGTGAAACCCCATCTTTAAAATAAAAAAATAAAATAAAAAAATTTTCTATTTTTAGTAGAGACTGGGTTTCACCTTGTTGGCCAGGCTGATCTGAAACTCTGGACCTCAGGTGATCTGCCCGTCTCAGCCTCCCAAAATGCTGGGATTACAGGGGTGAGCCACCACTCCTGGTAGGATGGATATTTTAAGTGACTGACAGAAATCCCACATTAGTTTCCAGACCTATGAACTAAGAGCCATTGTGGTAGAGAAACCAAGTAGAAGGCCCTAAAACTGCCTCAAGCCCTGCCAAGATAGTAAACCAGAAGCAGTACCACATCCTAGGCAGAATGGTGGCGAGTGCCACTTTCAAAGATTTAAATGTGGTGTTATCTATCACATCTCCATCTATTTCACCAGTTAGGTAAGTCCTTGACAAAATCAGATGGATTATTTCAGGTGATAGTGGACTAACTTCACTTAATTAAGCAAGTATAACTCTGATCTCAACTGCTGTGCTGGATGTGGAATTTTTCTTTCTTTCTTTTTTTTTTTTTTTTTTTTTTGAGACAGGGTCTCATTCTTACCCAGGGTAGAGTGTGATAGTGTGATCTTGGCTCACTGCAGCCTTGACTTTCTGGGCTCAGATGATCCTCCCACCTCAGCTCTCCTGAATAGCTGGGACTACAGGCGCATGCTGTTAATTTTTTGTATTTTTTGTAGAGACAGGGATGGGATTCGCCATGTTGCCCAGGCTGGTCTTGAACTCCTGGGCTCAAGTGATCCACCCACCTCAGCCTCCCAAAATGCTGAGATTACAGACGCGTGGCCTTGGATGTGGAATCTTTACTGGAAGAGATCAACATAGCCTTTGGCACTTATTATGCACCTCTTATCTGGCAAATGCATTCTTGTCAGCCTTCATCTGGAAGAAGGATCAGAAACTTTCCTTGGTGCAGGCAGCAATTAACATTCAAGGTCTTACCCTATGACAGGGTCCCCAACCCCTCCATGGCCTGTTAGGAACCGAGCTGCATAGCAGGAGGTGAGCAGTGAGCAAGTGAGTGCAGCTTCATCTGTCTTTACAGCCACTCCCCATCGCTGGCGTTACCCCCTGAGCTCTGCCTCCTGTCTGTCAGATCAGTGGTGGCAATAGATTCTCATAGCAGCACAAACCCTGATGTGAACTGCATGTGCAAGGGATCTAGGCTGCAAGCTCCTTATGAGAATCTAATGCCTGATGATCTGCCACTGTCTCCCACCACCCACAGATGGGACCATCTAGTTGCAGGAAAACAAACTCAAGGATCCCACTGATTCTACATTATGGTGAGTTGTATAATTATTTCAATATGTATTACAATGTAATAATAATAAAGTACACAATAAATGCAACCTGCTTGAATCATCCCAAAACCAACTGCCTCCCACCGGCCCCCACCATCCGTGGAAAAGCTGTCTTCCAAAAAAACCCATCCTTGATGCCAAAAAGGTTGGGGACTGCTGCTCTAGGGCCAAGGTACCTTTTCTGTTTTCTACCATGGTCTGAGGAATCCTTGAGCATCATGTCATTGAGCAGAATATGATGCTAGAATACTGTATTGATAATATCATGTTTTCAGTCCCGAGAGGGAGGAAGTGGCAAGTGGCAAGTATCCTGAATACCTTGATGAAGGGGTCCAGAATATATCACTGTGGCATAGAAATTATTTTGAGCTTAAGGCATTTGAGTTCCTGAAATCTCTTACCTGCTTAAAGCAGAGCCTCTGTGGGGACGAATGTGACTCCATCTTGGATGCTAATCTGCCATGTTGACTTCTGCTTACCCCTGGTCCCAGGAATGCCTCCCTCCCCTCTCATTCTCTCTCTCTCTCTCTCTCGGTGTCTCTCTCTCTCTCTCTTTCTCTCTCTCGGTGTCTGTCTCTCTCTCTCTCTCTCTCTGTCTCGGCAGAATCTTACCCAGGCTCCTGCATCATCTTTTTTATTTTTTGTAGAGACAGGGGTCTTACTATGTTGGCTAGACTGGTCTTGAACTCCTGCACTCAAGCAATCCTCCTGCCTCAGCCTCTCAAAGTGTTGGGATTACAGGTATGAGCAACTGCACCCAAGCGCCTCCAAAATTTCTACTTTATTGACTGTCCTTAGTGTAAAAACATTTAACTTCAGTGTCATAGCACAAATTATAAGCTGTGACACATACGGCATGCTGAGTGGTTCGGGATGCAGTTCGTCTTTAACTGTCCTGCTGGAGCAAGTACACCTTTTCCCTAGGGTATATAAGCCTTAGGTCTAGGGGGTAATGGTGTGAAGAGCTACCTGCCTTGCAGTAGCCCAAGACTACACATCTCTCTGTAAGTTCCCCAATAAGTCACCCTCTACCGACAAACTGGATTTGTCTGCCTTATTCTTTGGTTTCTCAGTTCTTTCAGTGTTTGGAAATTGCTTCGCATAGACAGCCCTTTCATGAAACACTCCTAAACAACTCAATTGTTGTAAATCTCCCCTGGAAGAACCAGGGAAGACTGGCTCTTCACCACAGACAATAAGTCTCCACACCACACTTAAACAGACAACGTCACAAAAGCCATCATATCTTCCAAGCTATCATTTATTTATCTTCCCTAAAAGTTTTTTATTTTCCTGTAAGTGCCCTTCTCCCTCTCCTTTTTCACCTATTCAATAGTATGTAAGCCCCAAATTGTAACTGCCCTTTTGAGTCACATTTCTTTGTGAACTTCCACATGTATGTATGTGTATGTGATTAAAATCTGTTTTTGGCCAGGCGCGGTGGCTCACACCTGTAGTCCTAGCACTTTGGGAAGCTGAGGTGGGTGGATCACCTGAGGTCAGGAGTTCAAGACCAGCCTGGCCATCATGGTGAAACCCCATCTTTATAAAAAAAAAAAAAAAAATCTGTTTTTTCTTTTGCTAATGTGTCATCCAGGGTGGAGTGCAGTGGTAACAATCATGATTCACTGCAGCCTTGAACTCCTAGGTTCAAGCCATCCTCCCGCCTCTGCCTCCAGAGTAGCTGGGACTACAGGCAATCGCCACCAAGTCTTAAGCTCCTGCTCTCTTAGGTTCATGGATTGCACCCCCCATCCATAAACATAAAAAGGCAGAGGAAAAATTTCTTCCTCCTCAACACTATTAAGACACATTCAGGCAGAGATAATCAGGAAATATCTGTTCAATGAATGAATGAATGAATCAATCAATCAATAATGGTTGGTGGGGTGGTCTCAGAGTCTTTGGTCAGTTTTCTCCGGCATGCTGACCTTTCAGTTTAGCTCTTTGCTGTCTTTTCCCAGGGATTTGCTGAATACACGTTTGGCTATGAACTAACAGCAAAAAACAGCTAACATTATCTCTTGTGCCAGTTATTTTAAATAAATCATCTCAATTTATCTGCAAGGAAATTTCCATAGATATCATTAAAATCCTCACTTAAAGATGAGGAAACAGGATCCAGGAGGATAATCTTCCTCAGGTCATGCATCAGCAAGTGGTAGAGCCGGGATGTAGAGCTGGGACCCCCAAAGTCTGACCACTGACTGTTGGGGCAATCTCTATCTGCATCTTTGCTGCCTGGGAAAGCACAGAATATTCCCATTTCATTTACAGGAAAACTAAAATCACATAGTAAAATGACATATTCCAAGCAATGGAATCTGTCAAATGGAGTCAGAATAAGACCACTGGGTTTCCAACCCATTGCAAAATAAGTGCCCTTGCTCCTCACAACATCAGTGAGAAAAATCTAAGACAGACTACACACGTGACAGCAATTTGAAGCTGGTAAAGAGCTACACAAATATAGAGGATTATGATTGCTGTGTGTCTGTGCTTTGAGCATTAAAGAGACTCCATTCTTTTTTTTTTTTTTTTTTTTAAAAAGGGGGGTTTCCACTTTTTTGGTCAGGCTGGTCTTGAACTCCTGACCTCAGGTGATCTGCGCACCTTGGCCTCCAAAGAAACTCCATTCTTAAAGAGACTTATGATTAACAACACCTCTTTTTTCCCCCTCCCACTCCAGTGTGTCTAAGTGATCATGCTGAATCAGCCTGAGGTGGGGTTGGGAGAGAGAAATAAAAACACAGATGAGGTGATGCCATGTGCTGTTAATGGGATGTTTGGATGTAAAATGATGTTACCAAGCAAAAGAGGTTCGCTGCTCGATGTGCTAGAAGTCAATACTATGATACTGGGTTTTTGAGAAAAGACAAGCTTTTTATTGCAAGTTGACTAAAAAGACAGGAATCCAGCTCAAATCTTTCGTTCTGTGCTAAGTTTAAGGTAGTAATTTTATTAGAAAAAATTAGAGGGTGGATTCTGGGATTAGTAGGTGATTGGCAGAAGGAACGGAGAGGTCTAGAAAGTGCTCAGGCATGCAGTTACCTCTTCATGTCACCACATGGATCACATGTCAAATTCACGGGGAGTTTGTATGAACCATGCACTAGAAACTCAGGCTGTAGTGTCAGCAAATTGTTCTGCACAAACTCCAGTTGGTTATATTGGTTCCAACCAATTTCAGCCAGTTTTTTAACATCACAGGTGAAGGGAGTTTCAGCAAGTTGTTTCTTCTCGGCCGGGCACAGTGGCTCACGCCTGTAATCCCAAGACTTTGGGAGGCCAAGGCGGGTGGATTGCTTAAGGTCAGGAGTCCGAGACCAGCCTGGCCAACATGGTGAAACCCCGTCTTTATTAAAAAATAATAATAATAAAATTAAAAAAAATAAAAAGTTGTTTCTTCTCTCATCTGCTATCGTTGCAAACTCAAGAATTTGTTAGTCATAGGCTTCTTTAACTCTTGGGGGCATTGTTTCAAAGGCTGCAGTTCTCCGTTGCTTATAGCTATGAGCCAGTAGGCACTGTGCGGCTGACGTTTTGCTTTATGGTGGCAATTTCTTTCGGGAATGTCCCTTTGCTTCCAAATCGTTCATAGGTTTGAAGAACTATTCATCCCAGCCAAAGGAGATCAGTACGTTCTACTTCTAAGAAAAGAATGATGCTCCTAAGAGGGATGGGAGGTGAGTGGAATGAGGACACAGGGAGCTTTTAAACATCAATGGCTGGCATATGTGAGTCCTGCACAGTGCTAAGTACTTTGCTTCTGTGCATTTTTCACTCTTAAGTCTTTACAGTGCTTTCTGTGAATTAGTTACTAAGTAACAGCAGAAACAAAATGAAGTCCCTTCTCTCTTGAATTTATATTCTTGTAAAGACAGACAATAAATACAAAAATAAAAATAAAATAAAAGCATTACCTCAAAATCACTTTTTGATATTTTAGGTTTTTTGTTATCTTTTTTCTGCCTATATAAATTATGTAAGCTAATTGTCTAAGATTCATTTAATATGGAAAAGCCTAAGTAAGAAATTTTAAAAACCCCATTACTGTGAAAGCTATTGAAATGTTTGTCACCATCTTTTCATATTTTACTTACATATGTATACACAATTTCAGGTAAATAGGAATATCTTATACCTCCTGTTTGTTATTCTAAATATGATGGAGTTTTATCATCTTCATGTTATAGAGTGGGAATTGGAGAACTTAAAAGTTTTTTTTTCTGAGACAGAGTCTCACTCCATCACCCAGGCTGGAGTGCAGTGTCAAAATCTCGCTCACTGCAACGTCCGCCTCCGGGGTTCGAGTGAGTCTCCTGCCTTAGCTTCTCGAGCTGGGCTTACAGGCACCCCCACCACGCCCAGCTAATTTCTGTATTTTCAGTAGACACAGGAGTTTGCCATACTGGCCAGACTGTTCTCAAACTCCCCAACTCAAGTGATCCACCCGCCTCGGCCTCCCAGTGCTGGGATTACAAGGCATGAGCCACCGAGCCGGCCTAAGCTTTAAATAATAATACAACTAAAATCTAAAAATAAAATGTTTAGATTGGGTGCAGTGGCTCATGCCTGTAATCCCAGCATTTAGGGAGGCAGAGGTGGGAGGATAGCTTGAGGCCGGAAGTTAGAGACCAGCCTGGGCAACATAAGGAGACCGGTCTTTATTTAAAAAAAAAAAAAAAAAAAAAAAGTTAGCTGGGCTTGGTGCCCACAGCCTGTAGGCTGAGGCAGGAGGATGGCTACTCTGCTGCAGGCTGAGGCAGGAGGATGGCTTGAACCCAGGAGTTCAAGGCTGCAGTGAACATGACTGAGCCACTGCGCTCCACCTACCCAGGTGGAGCCAAATCGAGAGCCAGTCGAAAGAAAGAAAGAAAGAAAGAAAAAGAAAGAAAGAAAGAAAGGAAGGAAGGAAGGAAGGAAGGAAGGAAGGAAGGAAGGAAGGAGAGAGAGAGGGAGAAAGAGAGAGAGAGGAAAAGAAAAGAAAAAAAAGAAAAGAAAGAGAAAAGAAAAGAAAGGGAAATGCTTAAGTATTTATGTATTTATTTATTTTGAGACAGTCTTGCTCTGTTGTCCAGGGTGGACTGCAGTGGCATGATCTCGGCTTACTGCAACCTCTACCTCCCGGATTCAAGCAATTCTCTTGCCTCAACCTCTTATATAGTCTTAAATAGGTGGGGTTAAAGGTGCCCACCATGATGCCCCGCTAATTTTTGTATATTTAGTAGAGACGGGTTTTCACCATGTTGGCCAGGCTGGTCTTGAACTCCTGACCTCAGGTGATCCTCCCCTCGTTGGCCTTCCAAAGTGCTGGGATTACACACGAGAGCCACTCTACCGGCCTATTTATTTTTTCAAACCAAGGGCTGGATAGGATTTGATTCCGGCTTCAGATAAAGGACTCCTAGGGAGATACCCTGGTTAACAGAGGCAGTTAGAAGGGTATTAAAAATAGTTCAATCTTGCTTATACTCATCACTGGAGATAGCAAGAAGAAGAAAAAAAGAAAATAGTTCAATCTAGAAATAATTAGGGCCAGAAATGCTTCCAGCAGCGGGATTGGGGCTGAGGCTGGGGCTGATTTGGGTATTTTCTTCTCTTCCCAGCAAGTAATTTCAGAGCGGCCCAGTGATCCATTTTCTGAACAAATGTTTTTCTCCCAAGACTGATAGGGATCAGAAAGACCTAGAGTTGCCACTAGCACCTAATATCTTTCAGGCTTTTTTGTTTTGAAAGTGGATTAAAAGCTTTCAGCCTTACCTAAATCTCTTTGTTGCAATTGTACAGATCTGCCTAGATTTATAGCAGATGGCAGAACATTAACAGCTCCCTGGGGTATTAATTACCACATTACTAAAACAAATGTTCGAGCATTGACAAGTCCCTTCGGGGCTGTCCTCAGAGTGGGCAGTTCGGAACCAGCTTGGGGCGTGCTAAGACTGTAAACGTTCCTAGGGAGAGCGATAACAAAGGGGCAACAGGGGGGCCACACGTAAAATTCCAGCCGTCACCACCATTCCATGAGTGCAAGGACTAGTACAGTCCGCGAGGAGTCCGCTTTTTTAAACAGCGCGGAATCACGTGGCCGACGGCTCGCGGCACTACGGTCCCTCAGAATCTCCCACTCAGCTTTGGCGCGGAACCTTTCCCCTCCTTGTGGACGCGACCATTGGCCCCGTGCTCGGAGGTGGTACGGGCCAACCTTATGGTCATGACTTCTCCAAGTAGAGCTTTTGACTAAGTCTCAGAAAAGCGTTAGCTACAGAATTCTAGATTGAAATGAAATCCACCAAACAACCCTGTGGAAGACCCGTTTTGCCTAAAAGAAAGCGCAGATCTGAGCTTGACTCCCCCTACGCTCTGTGAGTGCTGCAAGATGGTTCCGTCCGAGGCGCGGACTCCTCCTCCACGAGCGCCGCCATTTTGTTTGGCTTGAGGGGAGCGAGCGGCGCTTTGGGGGAGGGGTCCTGCAGGCACCTCACTGGACTCTGCCGCCGCGCATTTGCTGCTTCCGGGCGGGTTTCCTTCCCGGCGAGGGGCGCGGAATCATGTACATAAAGCAGGTAAGGCCTTTGCGTCCCTTCATCCCGTCCTGGGCCAGTGAGGACCGCTCCTTGAGGCAGGAGTCTTGTGGTGCCTCTTTCCTCTCGCTACGGGCTGGACCGGGGCTGGGCAGGGACTGTGGGGGGGAGGAGAGGGACCCCGGCCTCGCGAGTGCCGGGGCTGCTGGGTCGCGGAGAATTGGGGCGCTCCTCTGCAGCTCGGGCCTCCGCGCTGGGGCTAGTCTAGGGGAGTCAGGATCTCCGAGAGGTGTGGACGGGGTCGGCTGGCGGGCCGCTGGGAGGGACCCGGCCTTCCCCGGCGGCTGGAGAATTGGCGGGGGCACCGCGCCGGGGCGGCCGCGGGCGGGAAGGGCTGCGTGGTCCTGCAGGGGTGGCCTCGCCTGGGCTTTGTGCGTGGAATGTGTGGAAAGGCGACCTCCCCGGTCCGGGGGCGCCGGTGGGGGCACAGACTGGGGTGTCACTGTCACCGCGAGGGGCAGTTCCTCTGCCCGATTAACCCGCGAAGTGAGCGGGATCCTCTGGCTTGCAGGATGCGGAGCGCCGCCTCCTTCGGTTGTTTACTTCTGTCAAGATGGTCTTCCCGCGCGGGAGTCCACCACAAAGACGAGCCCAGGCACACAGCCTTGGAAACCGTTTTCTGTCGGGTCTGTCGGGCTCTGAGCACTCCTTCTTTGGAACGTGGGCTCTTTCTGGCCGGCGGGTGTGAGTGACTGAAAGCTGCCCTCGCTGGTCTTGGAGTCGGGGGAGCTGAGGCCGGGCGGCCTGCTGGATAGACTTTTGCTATTTTGCATTGCAGTGTTTAAAAGTGTTCCAGTTAAGCTCACGCAGTATTCTTGATTTTGAAAGGTCCTTAGCAGGTTAATAACTATAACTCCTTAAAAAAAAAAAAAAACAAAAAAAACAATCGAAATCCTGCAGTGGCGTTGCATTGGCAAGGGTTACCGATAAAAGGACTTTATGAAAGCAGATTTTTAATCACCGCTTTCCAAAGTGAATTTTTCTTATATGAAATTTTAAGTTTTCTATATTGCATTAAATGAGAAACAGGAAAGAAATGCAAGAGAAAAATGTTAATGTATATGTTATTTTTTTGGGGGGGAAGCCTTCTCAAAAATGTCTTTTATTTATTAGGTGATTATCCAGGGTTTTCGAAGTTACAGAGATCAAACAATTGTAGATCCCTTCAGTTCAAAACATAATGTGATTGGTAAGTGTCCTTGGTTTACTGGATCAGATTTATAGTCTTTATTGTAGGTAACGTATATTCTGTCCATTTGTATATTGGCTTAAGGAGACAGGAATTGCCTATGAATATTAAGTAAAGTTAAATGTATTTTTCTGCGTGAAATAACTTTTGCACTGATGAATGCTTATTTTTATAAACTTAAAATGTTTGGGTAAGACACTCATAAGTTACACATTTTTATCTGGGTAGCCTTGTGTGTATGTGTAAGAGTGTTTTAAAGCATTTGAGCACTTCCGTTCATGTTATATATCCTAGTTAAAATGCTCACTGTTACCTTATTTCAGAGACAGACAATTTTTATTCACAAAGTAGATCCCAGGGTTCCCCGCCCATCAGTGTCTAAGGACAGACCAGGTAGCTAGGTGGGAAGAGCATAAACTTTGGAGCATAGCAGAATGGTGTTCAAATCCCAGTTGTGGCATACATTCTTTTTCAGACTTTCCGAGAAGCTTCAGTTTTCTCATTTGTAAAGTGGAGATGATACCTGTCTCATAGGGCTGTTGGGAAGGTTAAATGAGAAACCTTATGTAAGTGTGATGATAAAGGGTTAATGGTGATTGCTATTAACAATATTTTGTCAGTTTAGTCTGTTCAGACTGTAGTGTGCATTTTGTTGATACAGCTAACAAAATGTTTTCTGACATTCTGCTGAGTTTTTTAAAAGATAGATGAAAGGAGTGGTTCTAGACACCAGAAAAACAGACTGCTATTGACACAGTTTTGCTATACAGAGTCCATGCTAAGAGTTATATTAGTTTGCTTAGGCAGCCGTAACAGAATATCCTAGATTGGTGGCTTAAACAAGAGATTTTTTTTTTCTTGCAGTCCTGGAGGTCAGACATCCATGACCAGGATACCTGCATGGTTAGGTTCTGGTGAGGCTCTCTTCCTGGCTTACAGATAGTTGCTCTCTTGCTGTGTGCTCATATGGCCCCATCCTCATGTCCTTATTTAACCATAATCATCTCCCAAGGGCCCCCATCTCCAAATAATGTCATATTTGGGTTTAAGGTGTCAGTATTTTCGGGGGACACAGTTCAGTCTTGGCGTGAGCGAGATTCATATTACTGTTTCCAGAAGACCCATAGAGAATCATGCTTTATTTTGTATAAAATGGTAAAATTGAAGGCAGGTTTTTTTTTTTGCCTTCAGTATATCAATAGCAGCCTTGTAGTTGGAAATAAAGAAGACAGACTTTTTTTTTCCTCTTGTGCTCTATCTACTGAAGTCAGCTAATTGAATTGGTATGCCATAGGGTGGCAAAAATGTACTGGGGTTTTACTTATATGCAGGTACTTATTTTTTCATCTATCAAAAAATCTTTAGAAATGTAGAAAAATAACAATTACTAGTTTTCTATTATTTAACATGCACATTAAAGTGGGTCTCTTAATATTTGTGTGATTTTATAAATGATCTAAAAATAACTTATTAGCTAGAACGATTACAATCATTTTATCTGTAAAGTCCATCAAATACCGTTGTTTTAGCTGTTACCAGGTAGCTGTTTTACTGCTGTGATTGCAGCATTAGATAACAATTACTTACTAAGGAAAATTGTTTAAAACAAATGAACCCAAGATGATAGTACTGATTAAACATGTTTTAAAACCAAGTACGTTAATAATGTAAGAAAGAACAAAAGTAGTATGTATTGAGATTTGCCTTAAAAATATCTGGTGAAAGCATACCACTTTGATTGTTGAATGATTTTGACTATTAAAAATTTCTCTTGTACTGATGTTGGTTATAGGCATCAAACTAACCCTTTTAAGGTTTTCTTCCCCCTAACCTTTTAACGAAAGAAATACATGTTAATTATGAAACATTATGGAAAAGCTAAAAGGAAGAAAATGAAGATAAACTATAATCTTTTTACCCAGAGATAACCATTCTTTGTTTTTTACTGCACACCATGATTCTTCAGAAATAACCATTCTTTTTTTTTTTTTTTTTTTTGAGACGGAGTTTCGCTTTTGTTACCCAGGCTGGAGTGCAATGGCGCCATCTCGGCTCACCGCAACCTCCGCCTCCTGGGTTCAGGCAATTCTCCTGCCTCAGCCTCCTGAGTAGCTGGGATTACAGGCACGCGCCACCATGCCCAGCTGATTTTTTTTT
>NW_022436953.1:13937507-13992012 GCF_009761245.1 Sapajus apella
TGTTACCCAGGCTGGAGTGCAATGGCGCCATCTCGGCTCACCGCAACCTCCGCCTCCTGGGTTCAGGCAATTCTCCTGCCTCAGCCTCCTGAGTAGCTGGGATTACAGGCACGCGCCACCATGCCCAGCTGATTTTTTTTGAATTTTTAGTAGAGACGGGGTTTCACCATGTTGACCAGGATGGTCTCGATCTCTTGACCTCGTGATCACCCGCCTTGGCCTCCCAAAGTGCTGGGATTACAGGCGTGAGCCACCGCGCCCGGCCCAGAAATAATTTGTGGCTGTCCCTAGTTTCCTGGAAGACAGCACAGATAGGCTTAGCTGCTAAGACTTGAGTGGGAGGTGCAGTTTGATGGCAAGAATGAAGGGAAAAGCTGGTCACAGATTTCTAAAGAAGACACAGCTGGTTTGCAGTCATGTTGAATAACTTGTGGACATACCATGCCTTAGAAAGGTCAGGTGGCGCTGGTCCGAGTGCAGTGGTGTTTACAGCCAGTTGAACAACAACCAATTACAGATTTCTTTGTTCCTTCTCCACTCCCCCTGCTTCACTTGACTAGCCTTTAAAAAAAGAAGAAGAAAAAAAAAAGAAGGATCAGGTGGTAGAGGAATGGATTTAGATTTGAAGAAGGGTTTGTCTCCTGGCACCCATCTTTTTCATTGGTCAAAGTTTTCCATGTCTGGCATTAATGCTTTCAAGCTTTTGGACTGTGGTGCTCTGGGAACTCACACCCGGAAGTCGTCAGGGAATTAGAGCCTCCTTTGGGTCTTCACTATTCAGGAGGACCTGCATATACTCCCAGGGTAGCTTGAAACTACTAGAGGTATTAGGAGACTGAGCCTCTCCAATGATTGGCATTTAAGGCCTGGGTTGAGAAAGGTGAATTTGGAGCCACATATAAGCTGTGTTTACCTGAGTCCGTTTTTAGTCTTTGTATACATCTAAAAGTAAGACTTTTTTTTTTTTTTTAAATGGGCTTATCCTATAACTTGGTAATCTGTTACTGTCCTTCAGGATAAATCTTGAATATCTTTCCTTATTAATTATTCAGCATCCTTTAAAATTGCTATGTAGTGTTCCACTCTCTAGGTAGGAGTAATTCTTACAAGGAAATCCTTAAAATTTCAGTTATTTATTTATGGATGGATTATGGTTTGAAATATTTATTCATTTAACGACAAATTGTCATCTTCAACGTTTATTTAGAAATAGTTTAAAATTTACAGAAAAATTGCCCCAATTAGAGCTGTACAGAGAATAGCCATAAACCCTCTACCTAGATTCACCTATTGTTAACATTTTCCCCACTTGCTTTGTCATTTCTACTTTATGGACAGTTTTTTCCTTAAAATAAGTTACGTACACCATGGTCCTTTATCTCTGATTTTAATGTGTACTTTGTAAGAGGAGGGGTAATCTCTTTCATAATCACAGTACAATTTACAAGTTATGTAAATTTAATGCTTAATAATCTGTCCAGCTATGGACAGATATGTTCTTCATAGCATGTTCTCCCCCTCCGCTACGGGATCTAATTTAGGATCAGGTATTGCATAGTTGTCATGCTTTTTTAGTCTCCTTTAATCTGGATCATTTCCGTGGCCTTCCTTTGTCTTTTATAACATTGTTATTTTTGAGAAGACATAAATGATATGTCCTCAGGCTATCATATCTGAAGGCACGTGAGGTCTGTCTACCTCTTATTGATAATATTACTTTTGATCAACTAGTCCAGGTCTGATGTTTCCATTGTGTAGGTGTTTTTTTCCCTTGCAACTAATAGATAATATAGGCAGATGCTTTTGGACTGTGAATCTTGTGCTTCTTATCAAACTTTCTGCCTGGATTTAGCATCTGTTCATGACCCTTGCCTTTATTCTGATGGTCACAAAATGATGATTTTTCATTTCCAGCACTCCTTTCACATTTACCACTTGGCATTTGGTAATTCTCCTCCTTCCTTACCTACTTATTTTTTTATTATTGGTATGAATGCATGGATTATTCCCCTATCAATAACGTATAATTTATTTAGTTATATTGGTGCTCAGATTACCCCTAGATTTAGCTACTGAAAGCCGCCCTTCAAGCTGGCTCCTGTGTCTGCCATATGCCTTTTTTAGAAAAAGTACTTCCTTTCTGGCATGACATGAATGATCTTTTTGGGATTTACCTTCCATTAAAGGTGATAACTTTGAGGTTGATTTGCTCAGAATATTTCTGGTTCAGGATTGAGAAGAGTGACATAGTTATTTATGAGTTTTAACACTGAAAATTTCACTAAACAATTACACTTATTTAAAATCAAAAGGATTTGATATACTTTTATGTATAGAACTGCTTATATTTGAATTTTATTAGTCAAAAAGTGCCTTAAAATTGTCTATACTTTTGTGGTTCTGTGAGACTACACATGATAATATTGGGTTGATTGTAAACATGAGAACTCTTTAAGGATTTAAAATGATTATTTTAGAATGTTCGCAATATGTGAATCTTTAAATTGTTAAACATATCATGTATAGTTAAAATAGAATTATAAATCCTTTGTAATATGATAAATTATAAGAATCAGGTAGTATATTTAGCTATTCCTTTTAAACTGTTGGGTAAGAGCAAAAGGATCAGCTGTGAAGTATCCTTAAAGAAAAAACTATTCAGTCTGTACAAAAATTGCATTCATTTGGTGATTATAGTTGTTTTATTGGTTTCTTTTGTTCGCTATTGTGTTTAATTTTAGCTGTTAAGATGTATTTTAAAATTGGATTTTAAAAATTTTAGGGTTTTTTTTTGTTGCTTTTTAGTCTCCATTCACAGGAAGATAAAATTTTGAGTGTTTTTTAAAAAGGTAAACAGTTTTAATTTTATTGGTTTTTATGTAAAATAACTTGTCCTTTTTGAAATTTTACAGTGGGCAGAAATGGATCTGGGAAAAGTAACTTTTTTTATGGTAGGTATTATTTTTTGAATTGTAAATATATTAAGACCTGGGTATCTTAAGGTAGTGTATTAAAATCATTGATTTTCTGAGGTTATGTCTGCATGAAACCCAAGAAATACTTTACTTGGGATTGCAGTTTAGAGTAGACGGTTTAGAGTATACGGATCTGAATTCTACTCTGTACCCAGTGGCTAATTAGCTATGTGAGACTACATGTAGCCTCTCAAATTGTTCTTTTCACTTTAAAAACGGAGATGTTGGATGTTTGCCCTACCTTAGATGGTTTGTAAGAATGGAATGCAATAGTATGTATGAAAATGCTTTTTAAACTTGAATGTGATATATAAATGTTATAAATGCATATATTAAAATGTATGTAAATGCAGTAGAATAGTTGATAGTAGTGTTTTGGAAAATGGTTGATCTTATTTCACCTTTTAAAAAATGTTTTCTGAACCAATCATCTGTTAACAAATCCTTTGAGGAGAAAAACATTTTAACAAAATTAGACTGTTAAGGAGTAGGTTGAAAAATTTGAACTTTTTAGTTGGGTAATGCTTGACGGAAAGGGGCATTTAGTGGACTGTCTTAATAAGAGCAAAGGTTGTATCCCTTCTGTGCACACAAATCTGAAAGGCACTCTGTAGCCTGTATGTCCTGTAATTTGGCAATGATGAGAGAGTGGACTGAAGTGGAAGTATTTCAGAATCCCCAGGGGATGAGGGCAGTGTGAAGTCTCCCCACCCCACCCATGTCCACAACACACACATTAATGCTTACTTATGCATGTGCTTGCTGTCGTGGGCACGTGCCCCTTCCCCCTTCCCCACGCAGTGTTAGAGGTCTCTTGAGTGGACTGGTACCAGAACAGCTGAGTAAAGAGTTCCACTTCCTGGGCAGGGTGGTCCAGTTAGGTACTCTATATGAAAGTAGGAACGGCCCCTTCTTAAAGAAGCTAAGTGTAGTATAAGAAATATAGTAGAAGTTGGGCATCTCTAACATTTCCCTGTATTTCCTTAGTTTTATTTCTTTTGGTAAAGTATCCACTTAAGCATATTCTCAAAATATATTCTATTTTGTTAAAAAGGATTTTAACTCATACCATTTATGTCTAGTGGGGAAAAAAGCAAATACCATGTTAACCTAATCAGTGTACACTTTGAGCCAGAGGTGTACCTTAGTTTTGCTTGTCTGTTTTCATGTATTGTGGTGTTTTCTCTTGATTATCTTACTTTAAATGTTTGAATGAAAACTTTTCAATATTATATCATTTCCTACCTGATTAGTCTGATGTGCAGGCACATTTTCTGCATTTCCTTTTGTCCATATGGAAGAGATAATTTATTTACATTGTCTATTACCTGACACACAATGTTCTATTGAGGTATGGGAAGTTATACATAAGTCATAAACCCTTTTTTTTTTAGGTTATATTAATAGTTGTTTTTGTATTTCCAGCAATTCAGTTTGTTCTGAGTGATGAGTTTAGTCATCTTCGTCCAGAACAGCGGTTGGCTTTATTGCATGTGAGTGAGACTGCTTTAAGACGTTGTTAATATTATATATATTTTAAAAATAAATTTTCCATGCTAGTTAAAAAAACATTTGTTCAGGTTTCAGATTTTTTGTGAACAAGACACAATCTATCTCATAAGTTTATTACTCTGCTGTGAAGTTTAGCCTAACATGTTAATGTCAAATAAAAGCTCAATTTTTATAGTGGTTAGGAGAAAATTACAGGATTTGCTTATAGATGGATATGTCCTCCATCAAATTTCTTTAAGGATGTGATCTGCAAAGGCTTAAGCAGGTTTGCTGAGGGGGAAGGAGTTTGAGATTGGGGGTTAGGGACTTTAAGATGCAGAACTAAAAGTGAATTGGGAGCATAGAGAAACAACTATTGCAAACTAAACAGTATACAAGTTGTTGTTTTAGCCATATTTGTGAGCATCATTTTCCAGTATGAAAAACAGTAGAGATGTTCTGCAGCTTACAGTGGGGTTATGTCCTGATAAACCCATCATAAACTGAAAATACCGTAAGTCAAAAATGTACATTAGCCTACAGTTGAGAGTCGAGCAAAATGATCTAACACGAAGTCTGTTTTATAATGAAGTGTTGAATCTCTCATATAATTTTTATTTATTTATTTATTTATTTTTGAGACGGAGTCTTGCTCTGTCGCCAGGCTGGAGTGCAGTGGTGCAATCTCGGCTCACTACAACCTCCGCCTCCTGGGTTCAAGCGATTCTTTCACCTCAGCCTCCCAGGTAGCTGGGACCATAGGCGGGTGCCACCACACCTGGCTAATTTTTGTATTTTTAGTAGAGATGGGGTTTCTGGTGAAACCATTGTTGGCTAGGATGGCCTCAATCTCTTGACCTCGTGATCCGCCTTCCTCGGCCTCCCAAAGTACTGGGATTACAGGCGTGAGCCACCTCACCTGGCTCTCATATAATTTATTGAATCCTGTGCTGAAAGTAAAAAAACAGTAATTTTATGGGTACTTGATTTACAGTTTCTACTGACTAGATTGCTTTCCTACCACTGTTAAGTTGAACCGTTATAAGTCAGGGACCACCTGTATATTTACAGTAATGTGAGTTGTTAGAATATTTTATTAAATGGTTCCTTTCGTAGTTCATAAGCATGATGATTGGGTTTTCATGTTCATGTTAGTCATGCCTCCCTGAAACCTTGTTAGGACACTAGCCATATTACCAATGTGAGTGGAAAATAATAATATGAGTAATGGACTAAAGTAATTTTAGGATAGAAAATCATAAAAGACTACAATAAAATGATACAATTAATCATCCTTTTGGTTTGAATATTGCTTATTAAGGACTAGAAATTTCTCAGTATATCTTAGCAATGTTTCTCACACATAGGAAATTATTTTGTTTAGCTGTTGTTCCCCCCCACCGCCCACCTTGTTTAGTTTGAATTTGTAGCCCTGTAATCAGAATTGATTTCCTATAGAAAAATTCTTTTTAGGTTTTTCAGATTGGCATTAAAATAATAACCTCTTTGGTATAGTTCTTCATTGTATTTAGCTACTACATAGTAATGGTTTCTAGAATCTGGAAGGTATCTGTACTCGATACCATAATTTTTGTGTCATAGATTGGTTTAAATGTGACACATGTTAAATGTGTATATTTCTATAATAGGTTTAAAACTGTAGAATGTCTCAAATATTTTTTAAAAACCGGCTTTTGATAATTATCCCATGATTTATTAGGGTTTCTTTCCAGCATTAAGATGAGTCTGTAAGAGAAGAGCCTCATGGTATATTAGCAAATAGGTAGAATTAAATGGTCCCAGTCTTGCAGTCTAATAAAGTGGTCTGTAAAATCAGATTTAAGGATATGTAACTTTGACATGTCTTGCATAGTTCTTATTTTTTGTTCAGAATCAAAAGCTTGGTTGAGTTTTGTTATCTTAATCTAATGTCTCTGCTGTTTTGGCGAGAGGGATATATACTATCCCTCTGGAGATACCCCAAAGTATGTATCCCTCTTGCCAAAACAGCAGAGATGTTAGATTAGTGTGTATGTGTGTGTATATATATATATGAATCTAGTAGAAATTTTTCTCAATTGAATCAGACTTGTTATCATGCCCTAGACTTTAAGAAGTGTTTAAAGAATATGAATATATTAAATGGCTTACGTTTTTCATTTTTAGGAAGGTACTGGTCCTCGTGTTATTTCTGCTTTTGTGGAGATTATTTTTGATAATTCAGACAACCGGTTACCAGTAAGTAACTTGTTTTTTTTTTAAGTAATGTTGAGAATTTAATTGGTGTAGCTAATTTTCTTCATACTTTGAAACTTTTTAATCATTTATGCTATAGTAATTACACAGTTTACATACTGATTAGATCTGAAAATGACAATGAATGTTAACAAATGTGAATATACAAGCTGTTGTGAAGAAGTGCCTTGGTTAAGAGTATTGAGTATTCGTAGTATTGTCTTTAGTGAGGTAACTGAAATTTTAAAATAAATAATTATGGTCAGGGACTTTCTAAAATGACCTCATTTGAAAAGTTTTCTTCTTTACTATTAAATTAATTTAGAGCTTTTACATTTTTTCTAGATTGATAAAGAGGAAGTTTCACTTCGAAGAGTTATTGGTGCCAAAAAAGATCAGTATTTCTTAGACAAGAAGATGGTCACGTAAGCGTTTTTCTTTTCTTTTGTTAAAGAATTGAATTTATACTTAAATAGAAATGGGGTGTTTGCTATATTGGCCAGGTAGGCCACGAACTCCTGACCTCAAACGATCCACCTCTGGCTTTGGGATTACAGACATGAGCCACCACGCTCAGCTAGTATTTTTCTTTTCCTCAAGATGCAGTCTTGCTTTGTCGCCCAGGCTGGAGTGCAGTGGCGCGATCTTGGCTCACTTCAGCCTCTGCTTCCCAGGTTCAAGCCATTCTCCTGCTTCAGCCTCCCAAGTAGCCGGGATTACAGGCATCCATCACCACACCTGGCTAATTTTTATATTCGTAGTAGAGATGGGGTTTCACCATGTAGGCCAGGCTGGTCTTGAACTCTTGACCTCTTGATCCGCCTACCTTGGCCTCAAAGTGCTCGGATTATAGGCCTGAGCCACTGTGCCTGCCTTGCATTTTTCTTTATGTTTATAATTTCCTTACAAACAAGTAAAAGTATTCATTTACCTGCCTCATGTATGAGAAATATTTGCTTCATCTTCAACAAATCAATATATAGTGGATAAACATAAGAATCAGAAAGTTCTGAGAACAATACAGATGGTTTAATTACTGATCTTCACTCCCTAATGCTACTAACTCAGGGGCTAGTCTACTTATTGCTTAATGGTACTTTAAAATTATTTATCTGAAAGTAATTTCATTGTCAACAGGAAAAATGATGTGATGAACCTTCTTGAAAGTGCTGGTTTTTCCCGAAGCAATCCTTATTATATTGTTAAACAAGGAAAGGTAAAACAATTGTATGTCCTTTTTTAATAGAATTTGTTTTCTGAGTAATTCTTGAGTGATGAATTTGATTTATTGATTTGAGTGGTTAAGCTGAAGGAAAAATGGCCATATCTTTTACATGGCCATAAAGTACCAAATAGATCCATTGCATGTTGAGATGGAAGTATTTCAGCAGATTAGGCGGATCTTGTTTTCCTAGTGACTGGTATTACTGAGGTGAAAGTATGGGAAGACATTATTGGCTTATGAAAGTTGCAATAATTAAGAACATTGTAGAAATTCTATAAAAATCACATTTGAAAAAATTACTTTATAAAATTAGTTTTTTGCATTATTTATATTAATCACAGAATTAAAATGTTGAAAAACTAACATTACCAGAAATCTGCCATTGTGCTGCATGTTATTTTCCCTAATAGGGATTATATTTTTTACAGTTTTTTAGCAGCCAAGCTACAAACTTTTTTAACTGATTGTTCTCGCTTCGTAAATACTTCCACTTTTTTTTGGACTAGGGAAAATTCTTGAAGAATGTTCACTTATTTTATACTATAGGCTTTTTTTTCCTAGATATGTATGGGAAAGTTAGCATTCAGAAGAAGTGATTAGGAAGAATATGGAGTTTCAGTTTCAGAAAATGTACCAGAAGAACAAGTTGTTTTTTTTTTTTTTTCTCCCGATGTTACTATTTGTGAGAGATTTTTTAAATAGAGGCTGATTTGAAAGAGCACTTTACTGAGATCTGTGTGCTCTCAGCGTAGGCCCTTTTACTTCATATCAGTTTCTGCCCGTACGCCATCCTTGATGCCTTATCTAAAAGTGTTGCCTTCTCCCCAAGCCTATGTGCTTTATTTCCTTAATGTCTTTTATTTTTCCTCATAACACTTAAATTACACTGTTATGATAATACTTATTTTCTGTCTTTTCCTACAGAATGTAAACTGCATGAGGGCAGGACCCTTTCTGCTTTGTTTTCTCTTTTCTAGTGCCCAGCAGTGGCACATGTTGTAGCCATTTGATAATTATGTTTTTGCTGGGCGTGGGGGCTCACGCCTGTAATCCAAACACTTTGGAGGCCAAGGCGGGCGGATCACCTGAGGTCAGGAGTTCAAGACCAGCCTGACCAACATGGTGAAACGCCGTCTTTAAAAAGGAAAAAAAGAAGATAAATATGTTTTTGTTTTTGTTTTTTTTTTTTGAGACAGACTCTTGCTCTGTCACCCAGGCTGGAGTGCAGTGGCACAGTCTTGGCTCACTGCAACTGCTGCCTCTGGGGTTTAAGTGATTCTCCTGCCTCAGCCTCCTGAGTAGCTGGGATTACAGGCCTGCACCACCACGCCCAGCTAATTTTTGTATTTTTAGTAGAGACAGGGTTTTAGTATGTTGGTCAGGCTGGTCTTGAACTCCTGACCTTGTGATCTGCCCACCTCGGCCTCCCAAAGTGCTGGGATTACAGGCGTGAGCCACCGCGGCTGGCCTGATAAATAATTTTTAAGTGAGTAAATTGCATGAATGGACATATGTAATTGGAGCTCTCAATAATGAAGATCTGAAGGATGATTCTTATAGATATTTTTGATAGACCATATTTTCTTAGCTTAGAGTAACTATCATTTCAACTTTTTTTTTTTTGAGACGGAGTTTCACTCATGTTACCCAGGCTGGAGTGCAATGGCGCGATCTCAGCTCACCGCAACCTCCGCTTCCTGGGTTCAGGCAATTCTCCTGCCTCAGCCTCCTGAGTAGCTGGGATTACAGGCACGCAGCACCATGCCCAGCTAATTTTTTGTATTTTTAGTAGAGACGGGGTTTCACCCTGTTGACCAGGATGGTCTCGATCTCTTGACCTCGTGATCCACCCGCCTCGGCCTCCCAAAGTGCTGGGATTACAGGCTTGAGTCACCGCGCCCGGCCATTTCAACTTTTTAATGCAGTGATATCATTTTTGACATTTAGGGATACTTGTTATATATTAAGTTGCATGGCAGTTAAGTTGTTACCATTCTCTCTATATTTAAAACACACAATTTTGTCATACAGTTAGCCCTCTGTATCTGTGGGTTCCACATCTGCAAATTCAACCAACCATGGATCAAAAATATTTAAATAAAAATTTAAAATAATAGTACAATAAGAAATACAACTTTAAAAATACAGTATAACTGTTTACATAGCATTTACACTGTATTAAGCATTGTAAGTAGAGATTATTTAAAGTATACGGAAGGATGTGCATAGGTTATGTGCAAATAATATGCCATTTTATGTAAGTGACTTGAGCATCCTTGGATTTTGGTATCTGCAGAGGGTCCTAGAACCAATATTCCATGGAAACTGAGGGAGAATTGTACTTTTAATATATAGTTTTTTAAAAAATATAGTCAGTGATGATTTCGCCTTATAAAAATACTTTGTTCTTTGAGAATGGAGCTCATCTTTTATACCTCATCATGCTGACTAAGAAAAAGATGATGGTGTGAGATACTCCTTCACTTGTTAGGCCTAATCATAAAGGATAGTTATGGACATAACGGTTATATTTGGAGTGTATTTGGTAAATTTAAGTAAAGGAGACATAGATATGTAGGCGTATGTACTATACTAATGACATTGGCCAAATCATAAGCTACCTAAAACTTGGCATGTCCCAAATTCAAAAGTCTGAAATACAAAATGTTCTACAATCTGAAACCTTTTGAGTATTGACAAGACATTCAAAAGAAATGCTTGTTGGAGCATTTTGGATTTCAAACTTTTGCATTTGGGTTGCCCAACTGGTAAGTATAAATGCAAATATTCCAAAACCTGAAAAAATCTAAAATCTGTACTGGTTCCCAATCATTTTGTATAAGGGATACCCAACCTGCATGTGTGTTAAAAACTTTTCATTGTGGGGTTCTTGTTCTTAAACAGACACTACTGCTATAAAATGATTATTTTTTGAAATTTTTAGATCAACCAGATGGCGACAGCACCAGATTCTCAGAGATTAAAGCTATTAAGAGAAGTAGCTGGTACTAGAGTGTATGATGAACGAAAGGAAGAAAGCATCTCTTTAATGAAAGAAACAGGTAAAATAAATGTGATTCTGCCATATTTTTGTTGTTGCAAATTACTGTTATTTTAACAGAGTAGCTCCATGATAGGAACATAGTAGGTATTCAGTATACAACAGCAATAGATAATGCTGTTATTAATAAAAATTGAGAATCCATAACACCAGTGATGTTAGCAGTTTTTTTTTTTTTTTTTTTTTTAATGGAGTCAGGCTGTAGTGCAATTGCACGCTCTTGGCTCACCACAACCTCCACCTCCTGGGTTCAAGCAGTTCTCCTGGCTCAGCTTCCCAATTATCTGGGATTACAGGTGCGCACCACCACGCCTGGCTAATTTTTGTGTTTTTAAGTAGAGACAGGGCTTCACCATGTTGGTCAGGCTGTTCTCGAACCCCTGACCTCGTAATCCGCCTGCCTCAGCCTCCCAAAGTGCTGGGATTGCAGCTGTGAGCCACCGCGCCTTGCTGGCAGCTTTTAAAAATACTGTGGAAAGGCACACTGACTTCTTTTCGGTTTTTGAGATAGAGTCTTGCTCTGTCACCTAGGCTGGAATGCAATGGCGTGATGTCCACTTACTGTAACCTCTGCCTCCTGGGCTCAAGTGATTCTCCTGCCTCAGCCTTCCAGAGTAGTTGGGATTACAGGTGCCCACCACCATGCCCAGTTAATTTTTGCATTTTTAGTAGAGACAGGGTTTCACCATGTTGTCCAGACTGGTCTCAAAATCCTAACCTCAGGTAATCTGCCTGCCTTGACTTCCTAAAATGCTGGGATTACAGGCATGAGCCACCATGCCTGGCCAGCACACCGACTTTTTAAAAGGAAGTTTAAATTGAGGCCCTTACTACATGTTATAAGAGAACCAGTGTCACCATGTGTAAATTTGTTCTCTGATGCTTTTCATGATAAAGCATCTTAATCCATTTATGCTTAGTGTTCCATTATTGGAATGCTAAGCTTGTGGGAGTTACTTGTATCCTACTGCTCATGGTCATCACCAAGGTCTGATTTTTCACACAAAAAATTTGCAACCTCTGGCATAAATGGGTTAATTGCTATTTTAGTATTTTAATTTTGGTTACCACATAATGTTAAAGAAATTATGCTACAGTTCTTAAGAATTATTTAATTCAAGGTATATTTAAGAAGTGATATTACATAAAAATTTTATTAACTCCTTTCCTCATTTCTTTTAAGAGGGCAAACGGGAAAAAATCAATGAGTTGTTAAAATACATTGAAGAGAGATTACATACTTTAGAGGAAGAAAAGGAAGAACTAGCTCAGTATCAGAAGTGGGATAAAATGAGACGAGCCCTGGAATATACCATTTACAATCAGGAACTTAACGAGACTCGTGCTAAACTTGATGAGGTAAAATATTTACCTTTGACACTTGAAATCAGATTAATTTTGTTTTTATTAATATGTTAAACTCATGCCATAATTACACTTTTTAGTGAATTTTAAATAGAAACTTTAAAAAGCCTCTCAATTTATTAGCAAGTTTTCTCTTTCTGTTTGAGGAAAATACCCATGTAGTCCTTGCTATATAGTTTTATCTGAAATATAATCAGATGGTGGTATTAGGCAGACAAGATGATAGGAAAGCCATTTTGAAGGCTTCTTGTAGTTTTCGAATATATTTTGTAATTAGTATTGTTGACATTTTGTACAAAAATTTAAGTAGTGCTTCAGTTTTCTAGTTAAAATGATTTTTAAACTTTTTGTAAAATTTTTGAGTTTTTACTTTTGGTTTATTTTAATAGATAAATTTTTATTAGATGTTATGAAACATTTAGCAAATAACAAAATGCGTTAGATAAAACTTGTTTTTTTTTTTTTTTCTTAGCTTTCTGCTAAGCGAGAGACTAGTGGAGAAAAATCCAGACAATTAAGAGATGCCCAACAGGATGCAAGAGATAAAATGGAGGTAAGATTATAAACAAGGTTCCTGTTAACTTTTTTCTTTTGAGACAGGGTCTCGCTCTGTCATCTAGGCTGCAGTGCAGTGGTGCCATCATGGCTCATTCTAGCCTTGACTTCCGTGGCTCAGGCAGTCTTCTTGCCTCAGCTTCTTGAATAGCTGGGACCACAAGTGTACCACCACACCTGTCTAATTTTTAAATTTATTGTAGAGATGAAGCCTTGCCATGTTGCCCAGGCTGGTCACAAAGTCCTGGACTCAAGTGGTTCTTCTGCCTCAGCCTCCTGAAGTATTTTTTTGTTGTTTTAAGAGAGGGTGTCACTCCATTGCATAGGGTGGAGTGCAGTGGTGAGATCACAGCTCACTGCAACCTTGATCTTCCAAGCTCAAGTTATCCTCCCACCTCAGCCTCCTAATTTTTTTATTTTTTGAAGAGACAGAATCTTACTATTGTTGCCCAGGCCTGTCTCAAACTCCTGGGTTCAAGCAGTCCTCCCACTTGGGCCTCCCAAAGTGATGAGATTATAGGCTTGAGCAACCATGTCTAGCCATCTTATGTTTTTGACCATAGTAAACCCTTTTGTACCAGAATTATGGAATGATAACCACAAGGGGGATTTAGAGGAACTGAATATTGAAAAGATAAAGTAGTACTAAAGGTGTAAGTGAAAGAAGGGACAGAATTAATGGTGTCACAATTCTGCTATTGTACTTCTAATTGCCTGACTTATTTTCTGTTTAATACTTTTGAATAGGATATTGAACGCCAAGTCAGAGAATTGAAAACAAAAATTTCAGCTATGAAAGAAGAAAAAGAACAGCTTAGTGCTGAAAGACAAGAACAAATTAAGCAGAGGACTAAGTTGGAGCTTAAAGCCAAGGATTTACAAGATGAACTGGCAGGCAATAGTGAACAGAGGGTAAGTTAAAATGCTAAAAATGAAAGACATAAATGTTCAGGTGAGTAGGAACTGCAGAAGACAGTCCTTACTGTGACTGGTATGTGCTGGAATTTTTTTTAAAGCTTTGCTACATTAACATAATTTGTACTCAAGTAATAACTTAGTACTGTCTTGTTTCTTAAAAAAGAGTTTCATGTTACAGGTGGGTTTTCTCATGAAGTTTTTTTCATGAGAAAACGTTTTGTGGTAGACTTAAATTTCGCAAAAAGTTTAAAGCAGTTTGCATTTTTACTTACCTTTATTTACAGAAACGTTTATTAAAAGAGAGGCAGAAGCTGCTTGAAAAAATAGAAGAAAAGCAGAAAGAACTGGCAGAAACAGAACCTAAATTCAACAGTGTAAAAGAGAAAGAAGAACGAGGAATTGCTAGGTCTGAGAATTTTCACCAACACTTTAACTTTCTACATCATATTACGTAAAACTAGGTAGTCCAAGGAGCTCAATTATATATAGTGGCTTTTTACACTTAATTTATTTTTTTTTGGTATCATTTTGAAAAATGGCTTTATGTGTCTGTGTACAGTTGACATTATTCATGACAATTAAACTTGATTATTTTTTATTCTCCTTTTGAACCCATTCTCTTCTATTTTGTGTAGATTGGCTCAAGCTACCCAGGAAAGAACGGATCTTTACGCAAAACAGGGTCGAGGAAGCCAGTTTACATCAAAAGAAGAAAGGGATAAGTGGATTAAAAAGGAACTCAAGTCTTTAGATCAGGCTATTAATGACAAGAAAAGACAGATTGCTGCTATACATAAGGATTTGGAAGATACTGAAGCAAATAAAGAGAAAAATCTGGAGCAGTATAATGTAAGAACTTTTATAGTTGCTTTGCAAGACTCTTTCAGAAGAAATAAACGTCTTTAGTTTTATCTACTTCAGGTTTTCTTTTTAAGTAAGTCTACATGTTACTCTTAAAATATAGGACAGATACTTATTTAGAAAAGGCCAGCACAGTTTTATATACATATAGTAGTTTGCTTTTTTAAAGAATATTCATGTCAGTGAGCCTTTATTTAGATTAAATATATTAAAATGTATGTATTTTTAATTTTTTTGAGGTAGGGTCTTATTCTGTCACCCAATCTGGAGTGCAGTGGTGCAAACACAGCTCACTGCATCCTCCACCTATGAGGCTTAATGATCCTCCATCCTTAGACTCCTAAGTAACTGGGACCATAGGCATGTACCACCATGCCCAGCAAAAAAAAAAAAAAAGTTTTTTTTTTTTTTTTTTGAGGCAGAGTTGTTCTTCGCCCAGGCTGGAGTGTCATGGTGCGATCTTGGCTCACTGCAGCCTCCACTGCCTGGGCTCAAGCAGTTCTCCTGTCTCGGCCTCCTGAGTAGCTGGGATTATGGGAGCTCGAAACCATGCGTGGCTAATTTTCATATTTTTAGTAGAGACAGGGTTTCACCATGTTGGCCAGGCTGGTCTAGAACACCTTACCTCAGGTTATCTGCCTGCCTCTGCCCAAAGTGCTGGGATTGACAAGCGTGAGCCACCGTGTCCAGCCCAGCCAGAAAAATTTTTATTTTTTTTTGTAGAGACTGGGTCTTACCTTGTGGCCTAGGCTGGTCTCGAAATCTTGGGCTTAAGCAGTCCTCCCACCTTGGTTTCTCAAAGTGCAGGGATTACAGGCGTGAGCCACTGTGCCCAGCCTATGTTTTTGTGAATCGGTAGTATGTGTGTCTTACATACCTTTAATTTTAACAACGTGTCATATATGTCTAAAACAACTTAATAGTAACATCTTTTAAAACTTTTTGGTATTCTAGCATCATGTATTACATTTTGTCGTCATGTTTCTTTTATATGCTTTAATCTGGACCAGTTCTTTCGTTTTTTTCTTGACTTTTGTGATTTAACATTTAAATTATTTGTTATGAAGTACATATATTAATATTTATGTACTTATTAATTGTATATTATATATAATTATTTCTCTCTAATCTTTTATAGGACTTAAGTTTTTGGTGACTTACCTTTGAATGTATCCAAAACCTCAATGAAATTTTTAGAGAAACAGGTGTTTTCTTTGTATTCATATTCTCACTCTATTTAATATTTAATTACATAACCGAAACAAAAACATAGTAGGGAGCAAAAACACAATAGTCTCTGTAAACATAAACAACTTAACAGGTAGGTAAAATTCCCAGGAGTGTAGCCTGCTGTTTTTGGAAGTCCAGTTGTGCTATGGGCTTTAGTTGTGACACTTTGTGGAGGGAGTGGAAAACCTGGGTTAATCCAGGTAGTCTTGTATATGATTAGTATAGTCTGAACTGTGATAGTTACACCTCTTCTCTTGAAATAAGATGAGTTTTCTCTTGAGTTTATGAAACCACCAACCTCAGCGGATGCCCTTTTTGAAGGAGCCTCCGGTGAGAGAATTTATTCATTTTTTGTCATTCTTGAAGTTTATTCTTTTCCAATATTCCAACCACACTTCTCATTGTCAGAATTGCCACTTCTGAAGATGAAGCTTTGCCATTGGACAAAGATGATTTTAAAGTGCTGATTGCATTATGTAAAATGACCTTTTGCCTCTTGGTATAATCCTAATTTTTCCACAGTATATTTTTAAGGCCTGCAGTATGAAAAATGAAATGCCTTTTGGTGGTTTTATTATGATTTATTATGTTTCTTTTATGTGATACGTATCCTACATACTTAGGAAATTAAATTTTTAGGCTTTTCTAACTGATGTTAGTGGTATGTTGGCCCTAGCAACTGCTGTGGAGAAGAGAGGAAGCTTTTAAATACTTTCAGTGCAAACTAAATGCTTTCTTTTTTCTTTTGCATTATTCAATAAAGTCTACAAAACACTATATTTAGAATTTAACATAAGTAGCTTACTTTATTATTGGTTCTGAGTAGCATCATTGTCTCAGAAAGGGAACCATTAGTGTTGTTACACCTGGAAAAAAAGTATGTAGGATTTTAGAAATACTGTAAGCTGTAATGCTAGTTAATAACACAACAATCTTTGTTTAGGACTATAAAAGATGAAACATTAATTTAGGAAAGCTGACTCTTCAAGGTTTACACTCTTCTTTATACATGTATTCAGATAGCCTGGGGATGAATTAAGTAATTGCTGTAGAAAAGTTAAATTTTACATACAGAATTTACTCACTCTTTTACGGTTTCAGATACCACTGAATGTCAGATTCCTCATGTGTAGAATTAATGGGTTTCATTATCCAAGATGTTAAAAGTAATTCTGATTATCCAAGATACTATGACTCAGTAGTAACATTGACTTTTTCTCATTGGAATTAGTAGTAACATTGACTCTTTGTCCATTACAATTTTGGACAAAAAGTTAATGTTACTATTGAGGATTAATACTTGTTAGTACACTGTGGGAATATTTATAATTACTTTGATATCTGACAATAATTAGTCATAATACAAACAGATGAATGTAATTCGTGAAGCGATTTGAAGCCCTTCCCCTAAGGGATAATCTTCAGATTTATTTTGCTTGTTTTATTGCTTCCCAAGAAGGCAAGGATTTTTGTTTGCTTTGGTCTTTGATTATTCTCCACTTGTTAGAGGAATGCCTGGTATGTACTGGGCTTTGGTAACTTCATTAAGTGGATGAAATGTCAGCTTCCCTAAACTCTAGCCAATGAGGATACTGCATTTTTTTCAGCTCAGTATAATTTACTAAGTTAATGAATACAGTTCATTAACTATCCTTAAGGAAACAGTACCTAACATTAGGTTCTTACAGATTACTTACAGGTTCTGCTTTTTAAAATTTTTAGCTTATTTTCCTTGAATGTGAAATAGTTGAATGTAGTTTTTGTGGTTTGTTGTGTGTGTGTAGAGGGGGCAGTATGAAAGTAATGCACTATTATGAGAACTTAGATTTTTCTAAAATTCTGGAGTGTATATTATAGAAATAGGAAGATTTAGATCACGAATGAACAAAACTTTTATTTTAGCGACATGTTTTAGAGTATTTAATGGTTTGTGTTTACTGGTGATATGCTCTTTTGCCTAAAGACAACTTTTAAAAACTGAAATTGGATTTTTCAACAGCATCATTAAGGTATAATTGACATACAGCAAATTGTACATATTTAAAGTACATCATTCTTCCTTGTCAGGAAAGTGGCAAAAATAAAGTATACAATTTGCTGAGTTTTGACATACATATACATCCGTAAAATCATCACCACAATTAAGACAATAAACATGTTTGTGTCCCAGAAATGTTTTCCATACCCCTTTTTAATTCCTCCCTCCCTTACCTTTTGTCTCCTCCCCCAGCCTTTTGCAATCACCGATCTACTTTATGTCACTGTGGATTAGTTTGATGAAACTGAATTTTAAATTTGAATTACTTTTATTTCCATAGAAACTGGACCAAGATCTTAATGAAGTCAAAGCTCGAGTGGAAGAACTGGACAGAAAATATTATGAAGTAAAAAATAAGAAAGATGAATTACAAAGTGAAAGAAAGTTAGTATAGACTAAGATACGCATTAATTTTTTGAGTAATGTTAGTTGCTAGATGTTTTGTGGTCTTTAAGTTACAAATTAATTGTACAGGCTTGTTTTCTCTATTTGATTCTAAACTATACTGTTCATGCATCCTCATACCTGTTTAAAGTTAAAGACAGTCTACTTTTTATTGATTAGTTACTTGTGGAGAGAAGAGAATGCAGAACAGCAAGCACTTGCTGCTAAAAGAGAAGATCTTGAAAAGAAGCAACAACTTCTTAGAGCGGCAACGGGAAAGGTGATTCATCACCTCTGTTTACACTGAGTCATTGAGTTGTTACATGAGAAGTTACTACCTTCAGGGCGTAGGTCATGGGTCCCAAGTGATAAATACGAGTAGAGTCTAAATTATCTTCTAAATATGAAATGATAGAGATTAGTTTTATTACTACACATACTATTAATAGTAGCACTTTTGATTTTCAGATAAAGAGCCCATTTTTAACACTACTGTTATAGAACAGAACCTATCATATAACCTCTTAACATGTAGTTGGCATATTGTGAGGTGGTGATGTGTTTGTTGGAGAGAATGTTTAGTTTTATCACTAGTAATGTTTTAAAATATATGGTGTTGTGGGCTCATGTCTTAGCAGGAGTGCCATTGGTGGTGGTATTTTAATATTCTTCACATCTGACAATTCACAGGCCATTTTAAATGGAATAGACAGCATAAACAAAGTGCTAGACCACTTTCGTCGAAAAGGAATAAACCAGCATGTTCAAAATGGCTATCATGGCATTGTGATGAATAACTTTGAATGTGAACCAGCTTTCTACACATGCGTGGAAGTCACTGCTGGAAACAGGTTAACTCTTTTGCTTGATATTTAGCATTTTTAAAAGAGGGAATAAGAATAGCCTAAGAAACAACTTTTGTAGTTTTTATACAATATATCTTCCATTATCTTTTTATATCCTCAGTTCCTTACTTAATTAAAGAAGTAGTTGCTAAGTATTTGTTCCTAATTATAGAAGCTCGAATTTTCCCCTTTTGGTGCTTTCTCCTTCCCCACCATTGGAATTTTTAAAGTGGTCTTATTTTTTTTCCAAAATCATTTGGACTATATAGGAAGAAAGTTAATTGTTTGATGCTTAAGTGTTTATAAAACTTTAATAGTGCACACCTGTAGTCCCAGCTGTGCAGAAGGCTGAGGTGGGAGGATTGCTGGACTCTAGGAGTTTGAGACTAGTTTGGGCAACATGGGGAGACCCTGTCTCAAAAAATAAGATGTAATAACAAAGATATGTCTTACTCTGTTTATATTTAGGTTATTTTATCACATCGTTGATTCAGATGAAGTCAGCACGAAGATTTTAATGGAGTTTAATAAAATGAATCTTCCTGGAGAGGTTACTTTTCTACCTCTTAACAAGTTAGATGTTAGGGATACTGCCTATCCTGAAACCAATGTGAGTCAATGTGTGATAAGGTCTCTCTTTTATTATATTACGTTTTATCACATAGTCTAACACATGCTAGTGCCCAGGCTTTATACACTGGGATTCAGTGGTCTATGAGATAAACATACCTGTCTTGCCATGGGCCACAGTGCTGAGTGAGTTTTGGGGAGGGAGACAGAAGTCACAACCATGTTGAATGTGATGGTGCATGCTGGTAATTCCAGCTACTTAGGAGGCTGGGGTGGAAGGATCATTTGAGCCCAGGTGGTCTAGACCAGCCTGGGCAACATAGCAAGACCCTGTCTCTTTAAAAAGAAAAAAACCAAGGTAGAAAACAGGTCATTGCACATGTGCAGTGTTAAAAGCATAAGTACAGATACTTTGAGAGCATATCTGGGAGTGACATAATTAAGGTTAGGGATTTGGAGAAAAATCCCCAAAGAACTGTCATGTAAAGTTTTACTTTAAAAAGAGTTTATAAATTAAATGAAAAAATGGCCAGTAAGGTGATAGAGTCTGGAAGCATAATATTGCTTTTGTTACTAGCTAATACACTTTTACTCTTAGATACCATTCTTGGAAGAGTATAATTGCTTTGAGGTACTTGACTTCAGAATGCTAATGGTATTATCAACTGTTTTACCATCCTCTGAAGTTAAAGCTGAAACCCCATGGGAATGATCAGTAATTAAAGTGGAACATTAAGAATCTTGGAAGCTACCAAAGGATCTAGCTTTTTCTGCTATCACATCTGCAAATTGTCTTTGAAGTTTGGGAAAGAAAAATTGAGTCTCAAAAACATAATGTATGAATGGAATGAGACACAAAGGAGTACATGTAGCATGGTTCCATTTACACCACATAAACAAAACTAAACTTAGATGAGGGCCAGGCTCTCACGCCTGTAATCGCTGCACTTTGGGAGGCCAAGGTGGATGGATCACCTGAGGTCAGGAGTTCGAGGCCAGCTTGGCCAACATGGTAAAATTCCATCTCTACTAAAAATATGAAAAATTAGCTGGACATGGTGGTGGGCACCTGTAATCCCAGCTATTTGGGAGGCTGAGGCGGGAGACTAGGCTGAACTCAGGAGGTTGAGGTTACAGTGAACCAAGATCACCCCACTGTACTTGATCCTGGTAACAGAGCAAGACTCCATCTCAAAAAAATAAAAAAGTGCCGGGCGCGGTGGCTCACGCCTGTAATCCCAGCACTTTGGGAGGCCGAGGCGGGTGGATCATGAGGTCAGGAGATCGAGACCATCCTGGTCAACATGGTGAAACCCCGTCTCTACTAAAAATACAAAAAATTAGCTGGGCATGGTGGCACGTGCCTGTAATCCCAGCTACTCAGGAGGCTGAGGCAGGAGAATTGCCTGAACCCAGGAGGTGGAGGTTGCGGTGAGCCGAGATCGTGCCGTTGCACTCCAGCCTGGGTAACAAGAGTGAAACTCTGTCTCAAAAATAAAAATAAAAAAAAGGTAAATAAACTTAGATGATAGAACTAGTAAGTACAAGGAAGTGATCAGCACAGTCCTGGTAGTGGTCACTTCTGGCAGGTAACCAGTATAGGTAACTGCTACGTGAGTAGGAAAGGAGCACACTCATGGCTTCCGGGGTGTCAGCAGCATTCTATTTCTTGTGCTTTATGGTGGTTATGTTGGTGTTCTCTTTGTTAATTTACATGGAACACTTAACTATGTTTTTCTGTATTGGGATGTATTTTCATAATTTAAAAAATTCTAAAAATCCTATTCTAATAGAAAAAATGAAATTTTATCTGACAAAATATTTTCCTGAATATCTAATTTAGATATATAAAATATATAAAATTGAAACATTTTGAGGAAATGCTATTTATATTCAGCCCTTTTATGTGAGATACACTATCCTACGTTTTGTGTATATTAACTCATTTAGTCTTCACAATTTTGTAAGGAAGGTATGTATTATCTACAGTGTTGTAGATAAAGTATTATCTGAGGAAGTTAAGGAGCTTGTCCACAGCACACATCTGATACATGCTGAAACCAGTGTTTGAAATTTGGCTAGTCTAGCTTCAGAACCACTAAGCTCTTTAACATGTTATGCCCTACTATTAAAAACCTTGATTACATGAGCAAAATTACCAGGATTCTAGTGGAATGAGTCTTCTCACTATTACAGGAAAAATCCCAAGAGTTTTGAAATATAATAGTGTTTGTGGTTCATTTGTATTTAATAAAGATGTAATTTTGTAATTCTAAGTTTTTAGTTAACTATGTTGTGATCTCTTTGTTGACAAAATATTTTCGTTTTTAGGATGCCATTCCTATGATCAGTAAACTGAGGTACAATCCCAGATTTGACAAAGCTTTCAAACATGTGTTTGGAAAGACTCTTATTTGTCGTAGCATGGAAGTTTCAACCCAGCTGGCCCGTGCTTTCACTATGGACTGCATTACTTTGGAAGGTTTGTAGTAATTTTTTTTTTTTTTTTTTTTTTTTTTTTTGAGACAGAGTTTCGCTTTTTTTTTTGTTACCCAGGCTGGAGTGCAATGGCGCGATCTTGGCTCACCGCAACCTCCGCCTCCTGGGTTCAAGCAGTTCTCCTGCCTCAGCCTCCCGAGTAGCTGGGACTACAGGCATGCACCACTATGCCCAG
Organism: Sapajus apella; assembly: GCF_009761245.1. Classification (NCBI taxonomy): domain Eukaryota; kingdom Metazoa; phylum Chordata; class Mammalia; order Primates; family Cebidae; genus Sapajus; species Sapajus apella. The sequence continues at coordinate 13,959,935 of NW_022436953.1, forward strand.
CTAATTTTTGTATTTTTAGTAGAGATGGGGTTTCACCATGTTGACCAGGATGGTCTCGATCTCTTGACCTCATGATCCACCCATCTCGGCCTCCCAAAGTGCTGGGATTATAGGTGTGAGCCACCGCGCCTGGCCGGTTTGTAGTAATTCTTAGCTTTAAACAGATTAATTCTGACAAATCATTTAAAACATATAATCTGTGTAATATGTCATCCTGAGCTGTATGCATGTCTGATGAATGTATCTTACAGTATTTCGGAGGCATTCTGGTTTTGAGAGTATTTGAAAAATTAATGTTTTGCCTTTGACTGGGCATGGTGGCTCACACTTGTAACCCCGGTACTTTGGGAGGCCGAGGCAGGTGGATTACTTGAGTCTGGCTGTTGAAGACCAGCCTAGCCAACATGGCAAAACCCCATTTCTACTAAAAATACAAAAAATTAGCTAGGTGTGGTGGCGCACACCTGTAATCCCTAATTGCGAGGCTGAGGCATGAGAATGGCTTAAATCCGGGAGGCAGAGGCTGCAGTGAGCCGAGATCACACCTGTACTCCAGCCTGGGTGACAGAGCCAGACCGTGGTTAAAAAAATACATATATATTTCCAGTTATTCTACCGTTTTTAAAATGGTTTGTTCAATTAGGAGTCCAGACAAGGTTCATACTTGATATTTAGTTGATGTCTCTGAAGTGTAATCATTTGATATATAGCAGGGGTTCTTAACCTTTTAGGCAGTGTGGACTCCTTTGGCTATTTGAAGCCTATGGATCCTTCCTCACAATTTCTTTTTACTTTTTTTCTTTTCTACAACAAAAGCTACATTCAACATAATTTTTAATGCATAAATTAAAATACTTTGGATCACAAAGGAAGTGAATTATATTGGCATGGTTATCACAATATTTAAAATCATATAATTCTTTAATGTATTCAAAAAACAAGAATTAGTAGTAGGCCTAATAACTACCATAAATTTGAAGTACTGATGCATGTAAACAGTATTTTGAGATCTGACAAGTGTAGTCTAATATGAAAATAGCTCTTCTTTTGGTAGCAGAGTCACAGCTACTAATACTACTACTGTGATTCTTGTCCTGTTCATTGTAGATGGAAATGTTAAATCTCATTTTGAGGTTATTTTTTTCCTACTCAAATTACAGATCTTCTGAATTTTATCTTTAGAATCCAGGTTAAGAACCTCCAGTATTAGATATGTTTTTTTCAGGGTGGTTTAAATTATTTTCAGTTCTCATGTAGTTAAAGCCTGTAGGTTAGTTATTTCATTATAAGTCATTTTATCATTGAATCAAAATGTTATACAAATTTACTACATATGTTTTCTTTATAGGTGACCAGGTCAGTCATCGGGGTGCTCTAACTGGAGGTTATTATGACACAAGGAAGTCTCGACTTGAATTGCAAAAAGATGTTAGAAAAGCAGAAGAAGAACTAGGTGAGCTTGAAGCAAAGCTCAATGAAAACCTGCGCAGAAATATTGAAAATATCTTTTTGTTTTGTGCATAATGATAGATATTGTGGGGAAAGAACTGTTTTGGTTGCCATATATAATCTTTTGTTTTTTTACATATATGTGAAAAATGTTTTGCGTTTAAGTTCAAGAGCTTATGTTTGTTTAGCTTCTGAAGATTAAGGGAAAAAAATCTATTTTAATGATTCTTTGCTTAAGTGTTAAGTAGCTAATATCAGCGAGCCACTTTTGAAAGAAAATAACCCATGGAACACCAAAATAAAGGTTGTATTAGGCAAAAGAGGAAACTGAGAAGGATTAGTCAGTGAATTGTACAAGAAAAACCTCAGTAATGCATTTTTTTTTTTTTCCTGTTAATTTATGTAAGCAAGAGAGTGTTTTAAGGAAGAGTGGGAGGCACCAGTAAAGCTACATACTGCTTAGAAGTCAAATATATAAGGGCTGTCAGTTCATAATACTTGGGTGGTGGCACAGGCCTGTAGTCCCAGCTATTTAGGAGGCTGAGGCGGGAAGATCACTTGAGCTTGCAAGGTGGAGGTTGCAGTGAGCTGTGATCACACCACTGTACTCCAGCCTGGGTGACAGATTGAGACCCTGTCTAAAAAAAAAAAAAAAAAAAAAAAAAGGTGGGGAGGAGTGAAAAATGTCTGCTAGATTTTACTGTCTTGAAGTTAATTCAGTGCAGATTTAATGGTAGTAGAGGAAATGGCTATCAGATACCCAAGTCTAATTACCCATAGTTTTTTTTCCACATAAAAATGGTGCTACATGAGGAGTGGTTAGTTCAGCTCACCAATGAAAGTTGTGCATGTGCATTTTCTTAAAACCACTGTGGTGCCTTGGATAAGACAAAGTACTTTATGTGTGCTTCCCATTTTGCCACACAAGTTGAAAAATACAGAGAATAGATACAAAGTTAATGATTAATGATTTAAAGCCAAGTGAAACTGTTTTTTTTTTTTGAGACAAGTGTCTTGCTCTGTCGCCAGGCTGGAGTGCAGTGCTGTGCTCTTGGCTCACTGCGACATCCGCCTCCCGGGTTCAAGTGACTCCTGTGCCTCAGCCTCCCAAAACTGGCATTTTTTAAAAACTGCAGATTTATAACTTCTGTGCCATCAGTGCAAGCACAGAAAAAGAAAAATAAGCACCTGAGCTTTGGCCTTGCAGGGGTTTGCATATCATACTTTAAAGAACTGCCTAAATTTGGCAAGATGTTAACACCAAGAGAGTATGGGGAAATACTGAGAAAAAGGAGGATGTTGGCAGTGTATACCAGCTGTCTTCCTGTATTTGATAATCCAGCTAGATTGAATTTCTTCCACATATGGCAAGAACTACTCTTTGTACATAAGCCCTTAACATAGTGCCTTAAGCATAACAACAGTAAATATTTGTCGAATGAAAAGATATTTAAAAGTATGTAATATTGTTAGATTTAACCTAGCCTTTTTTTAAGTCATTTATTCACCATCACCTAGCCTTTATAGATTTCCAAGAATTTGTTTTGTATAGCTTTTAGTAAAACAGAATACATGCTATTCTAAGAGTGAAATGGTAGGGTGAAATGAAATGTTTTAAGCTTCTTTATGATTGAACACATTTTGGGTAATATAGTTCAACATTGTTTTGGTCCACAAATTTGAGGACAAATTTATTTGGGGGTAAAGAAGAGGAAGGGATACACCGTATTATGTCTGAAGAGAATTTAGAACGTGTGATATATTTACAACCTGGAGAGAATTTTCCTTAGCCTTGTATATGGATTAATAATGAAATTGATCAGTTGATGAACCAAATGCAGCAGATTGAGACCCAGCAAAGGAAATTTAAAGCCTCTAGAGATAGCATATTATCAGAAATGAAGATGCTAAAAGAGAAGAGGCAGCAATCAGAGAAAACCTTCATGCCTAAGGTTCGTAAGTGTATCTTTGGTGTTAGATCAATTGTTATATATTAATTACATGGATCACACATTATGTGAGTTGTTCTTGAATTTTACATGTTTCATATTTATTTGGACCTGTACTTTTGGTTTTTTTTTTTTTTTTTTTTTTTTTGAGACAGTCTTGCTTTGTCTCGCCTGGGCTAGAGTGTAGTGGTGTGATCTTGGCTCAGCGATTTTCCTGTCTCAGCCTCCTGAGAAGCTGGGTCTGCAGATGTTTGCCACCACAGCTGGCTAATTTTGCGTTTTTAGTAGAGATGGGGGTTCACCAGCTGATCTCAAACTTCTGACCTCAGGTGATCCCCTGCCAGGGCCTTTCAAAGTGTTGGGATTACAGGCGTGAGCCACTGTGCCAGGGCCGGACCTGTCCTTTTGGATATCTCATCTATTTTACCGTTCTTAAATCTATAGATATCCAGTCTATTATTGTTGGCACATTCAAACTTTCCCACCTTCATTGAACAAACAGGCATTTGAAGCTATGTCATAGTAGTACTGTCTGATGGTCAGTTTTTGTCAGTAACCATTTTTGTCTGAAGCTCTATGGAATTAGTTGAATATTTGATTCCATTTTGTACAGATTGTATTAAAATTAGGAAGCAAACTTCCAAGTGATCGTATGTTACTGGTCTCATAAACTTGACAGTTTTGACAAATCTTTTATGTAGTACATTATAATACTAAAATTACAAAGAGCTTAAAAAATAAAAAAAGTACCTACAGTTGTACCATCCCAACACATTCTGACAACTTTTTGCTCTTATAATATGCCTGAAGATTTTTTATAATCACGGAATATGATCTGTTCCACCCTGTCCCACCCATACTATTACATCATATTTTTCTTTTGCTAGAGTTCTAACTACCAAATTAATAGGCATCTAATATTTGAGTTGATATGACTATGTATTTAACTCACATCAAATATAGATTGTTATAAAATTTTCACTATAATACAGTGTCTAATACCTTATTAATAAATGGGTAATATCATACAGCAACGTAGCTTACAGAGTTTGGAGGCAAGCTTGCATGCTATGGAGTCTACCCGAGAGTCATTGAAAGCAGAACTGGGAACTGATTTGCTTTCTCAACTGAGTCTGGAAGATCAGAAGAGAGTAGATGCACTGAATGATGAGATTCGTCAACTTCAGCAGGCAAGTACAGCTGAGAGGTGAAAAAAATTCATTAGTAATTGGCTACTGTGAAAAGTAACTTTTTTGCTAACTAGGGAAGTAACAAAAGAACTGAGAAAATACTGAAAGGAGGCTTGAACTTTTAATACCCATAAGACTAAGATTTTGTTTTTCTAAACCATTGTAGCTAGGTTAGGATTATACAAGAAATTTTCATTTCCTTACAATTTAGTTAATTAGCATTACTTATTAGTTGTAAGTATTGCTGTTAGTAAATTTGAGCTTGTTAGCCATGCCATACTTCCCACCTTTACATATTTGTTTTGATTAAACATTTTAATAATTGATTTTTTTAAATGCATAGGTGTAAACCACCAACACCGATTCTAAAAAATGAAAAGCAGGAAAAGAAACTGTTTTTGACAGCATCCCTTATAAAAAGCCAGGCACAGAAACATGAATTGATGAGAGAGGAAAATGAAGCATAGGGCTCTTTTGAAGAATATAAAGTATTAAACTACCTTTCAGCTCATGTGAGCAAAATAGAGAGGACAGCAGATGAGCAATATTCCTGTATATGAAATGTGCATGCTTATGAAGACAACTAATTTTTTTTTTTTCTTAATTCTAGGAAAACAGGCAGTTACTAAATGAAAGAATTAAATTAGAAGGTATTATTACTCGAGTAGAGACTTATCTCAATGAGAATCTGAGAAAACGCTTGGACCAAGTAGAACAGGTGTGTCTATGTGTGTGTTTTAAGGGCTCTTTGATGACCATAACTTATTGCAAGTGGTTATATCAGAGGCTCTGATCGGAAGTGTGGGCTTTGGGGACAGAAAGTTTACTGTTTGTGGACCTTGGGTTGGACTTCTAGTACTGCCCCCTAGTGTGTGATTTTGGACAAGTCATGTAGTATTTCTAAAGCCTCAGTTTCTTGTGTAAAATAAGCATTGTAGTACTTGTTTTATATAATTGCTATCCTGGCACATTTTAAGTACTTAGTAAATGTTAGTTAATATTTTCACAGTGGTGGCTAGATACTTGGAAATTTTCTAGTAATTATGTCATTTTTTTCTTCCCTTTAATGGATACTTTAAGTAATTTGCAATTATATGAAGTATGTGTATTTTTTGGTTTTCTTGAAAGTTTATTCAGACAATAGCTATAGAAAATGTTGGCAGTCATAACATTTGAAACCAATGGAATTTTTATTTTTTGTTAAAGGAACTTAATGAGCTGAGAGAGACAGAAGGGGGTACTGTTCTCACTGCCACAACATCAGAACTTGAAGCCATCAATAAAAGAGTGAAAGACACTATGGCACGATCAGAAGGTGAATTTTTATGTAGTAAAATTTTATTACAGAATGAAATGTTCAAATAGGCAGAAGTATGTACTAATGATTTTTTGTTTTCCATCATTATAAACAATGTGTGAATGGAATTTAGTAAGTTGACTATAAATAGTAACTTTTAGTTTTACTGAAATGTTTGTGACAATTTTGAGACCATAAAGGATTCATTTTGTTGATAAAATATGAAATACCTGACTCAGGTTGCTGTTATCACTTAGTTGCTAAGAAAATAATTTTAGTTTATAAGCATTAACATTGAATAATGAAAATTATATATTTGACTGACTCATATAAACTCCTAATTTTGGACTGACTTAAGTGGTTCATAGATTTTCACAGAAAATTTTAAACACTGATAAAACCTAAAACCTATTTTGGTAGGTTTGATTATAAAAATCTTTACTCAAATGCTATAACACTGGCTTTAAAATAGGGCGCGGTGGCTCACGCCTGTAATTGCAGCACTTTGGGAGGCTGAGGCGGGTGGATCACAAGGTCAAGCATTCGAGACCAGCCTGGCCAACATGGTGAAACCCTGTCTCTAAAAAAGAAAAAAAAATAAAAAATAAAGGTATTATAGCCTAATTTTTTTTCCCCATCTTAGATTTGGACAATTCCATTGATAAAACAGAAGCTGGAATTAAGGAGCTTCAAAAGAGTATGGAGCGCTGGAAAAATATGGAAAAAGAACATATGGATGCTATAAATCATGATACTAAGGAACTGGAAAAGATGACAAATCGGCAAGGCATGCTATTGAAGAAGAAAGAAGAGTGTATGAAGAAAATTCGAGAACTTGGATCACTACCCCAGGAAGCATTTGAAAAGTACCAGACACTGAGCCTCAAACAGGTTGGTTTTAAATAAGAAGTCTTGTTACAAATTGCTTGGTATGTAAATTTATTTATATTAATACATACTTTTCCTTTTTATAGTTGTTTCGAAAACTTGAGCAGTGCAACACTGAATTAAAGAAGTATAGCCATGTTAACAAAAAGGCTTTGGATCAGTTTGTAAATTTCTCTGAGCAGAAAGAAAAGTTAATAAAGCGACAAGAAGAGTTAGATAGAGGTTACAAATCAATCATGGAGCTGATGAATGTACTTGAACTTCGGAAATATGAAGCTATTCAGTTAACTTTCAAACAGGTATGTTTCGCCTTTTTTTTTTTTTTTTTTTTTGAGACGGAGTTTCGCTCTCGTTACCCAGGCTGGAGTGCAATGGCACGATCTCGGCTCACCGCAGCCTCCGCCTCCTGGGTTCAGGCAATTCTCCTGCCTCAGCCTTCTGAGTAGCTGGGATTACAGGCACGTGCCATCATGCCCAGTTGATTTTTTGTATTTTTAGTAGAGACGGGGTTTCACCATGTTGACCAGGATGGTCTCGATCTCTTGACCTTGTGATCCACCCGCCTCGGCCTCCCAAAGTGCTGGGATTACAGGCGTGAGCCACCGCACCCGGCCCCATGTTTCGCTTTATGGTTAAAACATACACAGGACCAAAGCTTCAGGCCTTACTCAGTTTGTAAAGATTTTAAAGGTTTTTTCCTCATTAACAGGTAGATCTAATACATGTGAACAAATCCAGCTTATAGGTTGTTAACCTACAGTAACTTGAATGTTTTACGCAGCCCTTAGAAGGATCTGGCCTTTTATTAAGATTAAAAAATAATTGGTTGCTTTTAAATATTTTTCTTAAGTTGTATGTATAATTCTACCTAAGCAAAATTTATATTTCAATTTTTTTTTTTTTTTTTTTTTTTTTTTTTTTTTTTTAACTAAAAAAAATTTTTTTTTTAATTTTTTTTTTTTTTTTTTTTTTTTTTTAAAGGTATCCAAGAACTTCAGTGAAGTATTCCAGAAGTTAGTACCTGGTGGCAAAGCTACCTTGGTGATGAAGAAAGGAGATGTGGAGGGCAGTCAGTCTCAAGATGAAGGAGAAGGGAGTGGTGAGAGTGAGAGGGGTTCTGGCTCACAAAGCAGTGTCCCGTCAGTTGACCAGTTTACTGGAGTTGGAATTAGGGTAAAATACCTTTACATTCCATTTTCCTCAAAGCATTACCATAATAGAATTTATAATACCTTTTGCAAATCTGATTGGTGCATTATATTTCTCAAGTTATTTTTGAGAGATGGTGATTCCAGCCTTTAGGATATTAACTCATAATATGTTTATTCTTAGGTGTCATTTACAGGAAAACAAGGTGAAATGAGAGAAATGCAACAGCTTTCAGGTGGACAGAAATCCTTGGTAGCCCTTGCTCTGATTTTTGCCATTCAGAAATGTGACCCCGCTCCTTTTTACTTGTTTGATGAGATTGACCAGGCTCTGGATGCTCAGCACAGAAAGGCTGTGTCAGGTACAGTTTCAGTGTTGTATTTCACAATAAGCTGGTAATATTTGCTGATGTATGTATGTAAAACTCAGGTAGTTTTGAATTTTTGTAAGAGTAAAGATAGTTGCTTTTTAAATTTTCAGATCTGAAAAGAAACTTGTTAAAGCAGTATTTTCTTTTTACAGATATGATTATGGAACTTGCTGTACATGCTCAGTTTATTACAACTACTTTTAGGCCTGAACTGCTGGAGTCAGCTGATAAATTCTATGGTGTAAAGTTCAGAAACAAGGTAATTTTATTTTACATGGAGTTTAAGTTTGTATTTAATCTATTATGTTCACTGAATTCTGGTTTTATGTTACTTCAGTAGTGAAAGAAAACTTAGAAAGTCATTGCTTATCTGATGTCTTTGTATAGAAAAAACTTTTTCTTCAGGTAACTTGAAGTTTAGCAATATTTAAATGGCATTGCATTGGTTTTATTTTCATTGGCATTAACAAACAGTATCTTTCTGTCCAGTCTATTCAATGCTTCTGTAATGCATAGTCTTTAACAATTACATATGTTCATTTGTGTGGACACACAGCTCTTCATGGGTATCTTCCCAACCTTAAAATTCTTGCTGAAATAGCAAAGTAATAGAAAGTGAACAAAAAGGTAGCTTAGATGTTTAGGCATGGTATTTATTTTTTTCTGAGCATTAAAATACCTATTTTTTTAAAAATCCATGCAGTGAACACCCCTGTAAATAAAGGGTGTTGTTTTTGAGACAGAGTCTCACTTTGTCACCCAGGCTCGAGTGCAGTGGCACAGTCTTGGCCACTGCAGCCTCTGCCCCCTGGGTTTAAGCAATTCTCCTGCCTCAGCTTCCTGAGTAGCTGGTATTACAGGCACCTGCCACCATGCCTGGCTAATTTATGTGTTTTTAGTAGACAGTGTTTCACCATCTTGGCCAGGCTGGCCTTGAACTCCTGACCTCATGATCCAGCCACCTTGGCCTCCCAAAGTGCTGGGATTATAGGTGTGAGCCACCCTGCCTGGCCAGTAAATAAAAGTTTTCTGAGTCAGTGCTTCAGAATTATTTTACTTGATATATAAAATATAGGTGATAGGCTGTCTATATTATTACCCTATACATTGCAAACACTGATGTATTTAACATTTATTCCTCAGGTTAGCCATATTGATGTGATCACAGCAGAGATGGCCAAAGACTTTGTAGAAGATGATACCACACATGGTTAATTGGAAAATACTACCTACTGGTTTGGGAGATGTGTATAGTAATATGATTCTTATACCCAGGAACTGTAAATTTAAACCTAAATATTTGGCCATTATTAGTAGTTTTCAGATTTAAAGCCTCATAGTCCTTTTATATTTCTGTCTTTGTATTTTATAAGATACTCTGTAATGTTTCTACTTATAGTTTAAAAATTTTATTTCCTGTACAACTTTTTGTAAAATGTCCTGCTCCTATTTTAAATCTTTTGAAACACGCTAAATATTCTTTCCTAATTATTTTATCACTTATTCTGCCTTTTTTTAATAGCTTCAATTAAATAATCGGTTTTATGACTAATTTAGTGTTTTCTGTGGCTTTTCACTTGTCATTGTCTTTTCCAGTGAGAACACTAATGGGATTGGATGTAAGGCCTAATTTTAACTTAATCACCTCTTTAAAAGGCCTGTCTCCAAATAGTTAGTTATATTTGAGGTATTGAGGGTTGGGATTTCAACATGTGAATTTGGAAAGGAGGGAAACACAAAATCAGCCCCTACCATGGTGTATTTATCATTGTTATATTACTGCCAACTAAACCCAAGATTTTATTCAGATTTTACTAGTTTTTCCACTGAGGCCCTTTCTCTTTTCTAGGATCCCACAGAGGATACTATGACAGTTTCCCTGCACTGTTTCTCATATCTTGACAATTTTGAGGAACACTCAGATATTTTGTAGGATGTTCCTCAAATTGGGTTTGTCTGATATTTTTCTCATGGTTAGACTGTACCACAGAAGTGAAGTATTCTTATTACTTCATGTAATAGTACATATTAACATGCCTTATCACCAGTGTTTACCTTGATCACCTACCCAACATATTCCTCATTGTGAAGTTACATTTTTTCCCTTTCCATACTCTCTTCTTTGAAAGCAGTTCTTTGAGTCTCTTGTGACCCTGGAAAACTACCTTAATAGACCTGGTAGCTTTTTTTGTAGATTGAGATTTTCTACATAGACAATCATGTCTTCTGCAAGTAACAGGCAATTTCTTCCTTTTCAAATATTTACCTTTCATTTTCTTTTCTTGTTTATGCTTATTATCTGCAGGATAATTTGTTAGGAGCTACTCTTCCATCATTGGAAACCAGAAATACCTAAAGAGATACTTTTAAAATAAAGAAATAGCAACGGGACTTTAAATTGAATTTTAAAATGCGCGTTTGCTTTGGGTTTTCATTTTGGCTGAATCTTTAAACTTTTGGTATATTATTTATACTTTATAGGTTTGCTATAACTGATCTATAATAGACAATTTGGTATATGTTCTATCTACAACTCTATTCAAAGATAGCTATGTAACTATAATATCTAATATTTCTACCATTTTTCTTACACATTTACCCAATAATTTTTCTTAAACATCTACCTAGGAATATTCATCATGAATGCTTGGTGTCTAGTTTACGATTTGTAGATTTGCTCTGGTATGACCAACCTGTTATACTACAGAATTTGGTATAAGATAAATTCCATCTGAGACTCAGTTCAACGGATGTTATAGCATCACTCTAGATAGATTCGCTCTGATATGACCAACCCGTTATTCTACAGAATTTGGTGAAAGGCAGATTCTGACACTCAGGTCTAGGGATGTTACAGGCATAGCATCATTCTAGAACTTCTTAATACTGTTCTTAAGCATTTCCCCAAGGATATTAGTATAATGAAATGCCAGTAAATTTATAACAATCAAGCACCTAAATAGTGAAACAAGATAAAATTTTTAAAAGCCTGTGTTCTTTGCTATATATCTTAGTCATAAATTACTAACTCTAATGAAACAATAGAAAAATGACCATCCTGAGCCTACTTAACTCAGAAACTTAGAGGAACAAGAGACATTTACCCAAGGAGTTAGCCAGTGATTCATAAGAAAATCTAAGTGCTTCTCTGTAGCTGGATAGTCCTTTCCTCGAAGTAATACTGATTCTTCCACTTGGAGATTTTATTACTGTTACAAATGCATTACATTCACCATAGAAGTGAACATATATTTTAAGAGATGATGGTTTCACCCCGTTTCCCAGGCTGGAGTGCAGTGGCAGGATCACAACTCACTGTGACCTTGAACTCCTGGGCTCAGGTTATTTGCTTTGGCTTGCCAATGTTAATATTTTGGTGCATTTCCTTCAAATCTTTATAAGTTTTGTGGTTTATGTTTATTCTAGGTATATAATTTTATATCCAGAGCTTTCATTTAGTAATACAATGTAAAATATTCCTGTTTTAATGCTTTGGAAACAAGATTTTAATAGCCATATACCATTCTGTCAAATAGAAGTAGCATAATTTAAATATCCCACTGGAGGCTCAGATCAAAGATGAATTAAAAAACAGATCAACTTTTTTTTTTTTTTTTTTTTTTTTTGCGGGGAACACCTTCACTCTTGTTGCCCGGGCTGAATTGCAATGGCACAATCTCTACTCACCACAACCTCTGCCTCCTGGTTCAAGCTATTCTTCTGCCTCTCAAGTAGCTGGGATTACAGTTATGTGCCACTTTGCTCAGCTAATTTTGCATTTTTAGTAGAGATGGGGTTTCTGCATATTGGTTAGGCTGGCCTCGAACTCCTGACCTCAAATGATCTGCCTGCGTTGGCCCTCCCAAAGTGGTGGGATTACAGGCGTGGGATTAACATTTTTATGCATAAAACTACTGAAATTTAGGATTATTTTTTCTAGCATAGATTCCTAGAAGTCAGTGTGAATATAAGGATTTTTTTTTTCCTTTTTTCTTTTTTAAGATGGGGTTTCACCATGTTGGTCAGGCTGGTCTTGAACTCCCAACCTCAGGTGATCCACTTGCCTTAGCCTCCAAAATGCTTGGATTACAGGCGTGAGCCACCACGCCCGGCCTGAATATAAGGATTTTTGTATACTTTTTATACTCTTGTGAAAAATGTGAAATATGAAATGGTTAGTATTTAGGTTTAGCATTTGTCTTCAAAATAAGTGAAAAAGTAATTTTAGGAAATCATGCAATTTATAGAAATAATTTTACTGTGAATAATAATAGAAAAGTGAAAACTGACTTTGGGAGGATTTCTTTTTTAAAAGTAAACCATAGTAAACTTGTCTTTGGAAATATTTGGTTAATTATTAAAAGGTGTTTCTCTTTTAACAACTCTCTAGATATAAAGGGCTAGTACTTTGATTCAGCTTCCCACAAAGGGAGAATACCAGTGTTTAAGTAAAATGAACTATATTCAGATTTCACTATCGCCCAGCAAATGGTCTTACACAGGATACAGCTTCCAGTTGGATGCTTCCCACATAAGTGCAGAGATCATGTTCTGTCTTAAGGATTTAAGAAATCCTTTTCTTAGGCCGGGCGCGGTGGCTCAAGCCTGTAATCCCAGCACTTTGGGAGGCCGAGGCGGGTGGATCACGAGGTCAAGAGATGGAGACCATCCTGGTCAACATAGTGAAACCCCGTCTCTACTAAAAATACAAAAAATTAGCTGGGCATGGTGGTGCGTGCCTGTAATCCCAGCTACTCAGGAGGCTGAGGCAGGAGAATTGCCTGAACCCAGAAGGCGGAGGTTGCGGTGAGCCGAGATCGCACCATTGCACTCCAGCCTGGGTAACAAGAGCGAAACTCCGTCTCAAAAAAAAAAAAAAAAAAAAGAAATCCTTTTCTTAAAAATTCTGCTAGATGTAGTGACTCACACCTATATTACCAGCATTTTTTACAAGCTGGAGTAGGAGGATCATTTGAGCCAGGAGTTTGAAACCAGATTGGGCAGCATGTCAGACCCCATTTCTACAAAAAATTTAAAAATTAGCTGGGTGGGAGGCTGAGGTGGAAGGGGTCACTTGAACCTGGGAGGTTGAGGCTACAGTGAGCCATGATGGTGCCACTGCAATCCAGCATGGGCAACAGAGCAAGACCGTGTCTCCAAAAAAAAGTGTTATATTTAAGAAATAGTATTCATTCTGTATCTTTTTACTCAGCCATATCTCCTTATCCTGGAACACTAATAATCCAGGTTTGTGTATTTATGCTTAGTCTGATGTTTTAAACGGAGGGAAGTATAAATGGAACCAGTTGCACATTAATGCAGTTTAAATGGTGACAGCCAAATGTTAAGTCTGCATTACATAGAAGTTAGGAGGATTTTTCCTTCCCTACTTGGTATTTTCTTTTAAAGAGAAGATAGGGTCTCACTCTGTCGTTCAGGCTGGAGTACAGTGATTCAATCATAACTCACTGCAATCTTGAACTCCTGGCTCAAGGGTTCCTCCCACCACACCCTCCCAAGTAGTTAGAATTACAGGTGTGTGCTAGCATACCAGCTGATTTCTGGTTTGTTTTTTTGTTTTGTTTTTAATAAAGACAGGGGTCTCACTTTGCCCAGGCTAGTCTCAAACTCCTGGCCTCAAGTGATCCTTGGCTTCCCAAAGTGTTAGAATTACAGGTGTGAGTCATTGCACCTGGCCCTTTTTTGTTTTAAAATTATATGTAATTAGGTAGTAATTATCTTCTACTTTTGTGTGCAGTTTGAGCAACAGTGATAATCCTTGTTTCCTTAGTTTTATATTTTGGAAGAAACAGTTTTTTCATTTTATTTGGGAAATGTAGTAACAATCTATTTGAACTGCCTATTGCCTAGAAATGTCAACAGCTTTTATTTTGGTCACATTAAGTAATTCTTGATAAAGTGGGTTAACATTTCTAGAAGGAGTATTACTTTGGCAAGAGTTCAGATTTTGCAAAACATGTCCTCTTAAAAATGGCTGTCACGTCTGCACTTAGGACTTCACAGGATATATTTAGATCCAGAGATAAACAAAAGTTTTTAGTTTGTTTGTTTTTTTTTGTTTTTTTTTTTTTGTTTTTTTAATAGAGACAGGGTTTCACCATGTTGGCCAGGCTGGTCTCGAACTCCTGACCTCAGGTGATCTGCCTGCCTCGGCCTCCCAAAGTGCTGGAATTACAGGTGTGAGCCACCATGCCCAGCCAAAATTTTTTAGTTTAATACTTTAATTGGATAGATGAGGAAATGTGAAGCCCAGATTAGGTAGGTGACCCAAATGAATAAATGAGCACACACAGCTTAATAACCAACAGAGCCAGAACCAGGTTTTGGCTTTCTTGCTTCAGAAGTAGGACAGACTAATACATCAGCTCTTTCCTTCTCCCAAGTTAACTATGAAAATGGAAGAGATGTAGTACAGTGTTGACTGATCCTCTACATGACAGAGAGAAACAGATTTTAAGGGTACAGTTCACAATCACCTCTGGTTTTCTTTGCCCTTTGCCTCCCCAGTCCTATTTTCTTTAGACTGCACCTATTTAGGTACACTCTGATCACTTGTCTCAGTGTCCTAGGGGGACTGGATTACTCCTGGCTGCCAGTCTTCTGCATGAAAGATGCCAGCATTGCTCTATAAATCTGCCACCATGTGGCACTCACTTTACCCTTCCTAGAGACAGAGAGTCTCCTGGGTGTAAGAGCCCTTGTGACAGCCAGTAATTGCACAGGGACATGAGGCATCCCGGCGGTTAGGTTTGCAAGGAGCACATAGATATATTTCCTCTCTCAAGTCCTCACATTGGTTGGTATAAGTCTATGCTTGAATGTTTTCTCTTAACGGATACTGTGTGTTTAGATCAGTGCCTGGAAAGTTGATGATCAAACTTTAAAGTGTTCAGTAATCACAAATCCTGCTTTAGCTTTATAAATTACGCCTAAAAGTATTCAGCAATTAGCACTGATGGCTATAAAGGCTGGAAACATGGAAGTACATACGGGTGAAAAGAAACCCACCACCAGAGAAAATTGAAGGACATGGGTTTAAGGACAAATATTTGGGACTAAGTTAACAGAGGCAATTAAGGTTTAATATACTAAAGGTCCCTGACACTTCTGAGGCAGAGGCCTTTGCTAGGAGAGGTCTTCAAACAGGAATCTATCGTACTACCACAGAGTTAGAAATGATGGCTGCAAAGGTAGATAATTCTGGGCTGCTACTTTTTCTTCCAGTAACCTCAATCTCTAATTACTTCACTTTTTTCCCCAGAGCCACTAGAGGGGGCCCTTGACACATGCCAACCCCTCCATTTTTTTGATCTAGTTTTTCAAACTCTAGTTTCTTAGAGTTCCAGCTGCAATAACATGGTCAAGGTGTGATATTCTTGATTTCTCTGTTGCAAGAGTTTATGAGCTAGTGTTAACTGCTTGCAGCTCAGTCATAAATTGGATACGTTTAGCCAGGTATCTAGTGCTTGCAACAGGTTGGATTGCTGCTTAGATACGCAGCAGCTGTTTAACAGTATCTTGTTTACTAAATGGCAGTCTGTGTTAGGGTTCTCTACAGGGACAGAATAGGATAGATGTATATATAAAAGGGAATTTATTAAAGCGTATTGACTGACACTATCACAAGGTGAAGTCTCACAATAGGCCGTCTGCAAGCTGAGGCGCAAGGAAACCAGTCTGGGTCTCAAAATCTTACAAGTAGGGAAGCCAACAGTGCAGCCTTCAGTCTGTGACTGAAGGTCCGAGAGCCCCTGGCAAACCAGTGGTGTAAGCCTGAGTCCAAAAGCTGAAGAGCTTGGAGTCCAATGTTTGAGGACAGGAAGCATCCAGCACAGGAGAAAGCTGAGGGCCAGAAGACTCAGCAAGTCTGCTCTTTCCATCTTCAGCCTGCTTTAGTCTAGCTGCACTGGCAGCTGATTAGATGGTGCCCACCAAGATTGAAGGTCAATCTGCCTCTCCCAGTCCCCTGACTCAAATGTTAATTTCCTTGGCAACAACCCTCACGGACACACCCAGAAACAATACTTTGCATTCTTCATTCCAATCAAGTTGACACTCAATATCAACCATCATTCAGTCCTTTCTTGCAGTAGTAGCCGTACTTGTTTCTCCTCAGTTTCTTCCTCTGTGCTTTCTGAATCCTCATATAAACACAGAAGAGGTTCTATAATTTTCCTCGTTCGCTTTTTGTCTCTAACCTGGCATCCCTTAATTGAAACAGCTTCACCTATTACGTTCCTTTTCAGTTTACCATTTCTAAGTCATCTCCCCAATGAGACAGTCAGAATCAGGGTCTCTTATGATCTCTCTCAGAGTGATGGGAATACTTGCTGACTTTTCTTATTAAAAATCATTTTTTTTTTTTTTTTTGAGATGGAGTTTCGCTCTTGTTACCCAGGCTGGAGTGCAATGGCGCGATCTTGGCTCACCGCAACCTCCGCCTCCTGGGTTCAGGCAATTCTCCTGCCTCAGCCTCCTGAGTAGCTGGGATTACAGGCACGCGCCACCATGCCCAGCTAATTTTTTGTATTTTTAGTAGAGACGGGGTTTCACCATGTTTACCAGGATGGTCTCGATCTCTTGACCTCGTGATCCACCCGCCTCAGCCTCCCAAAGTGCTGGGATTACAGGCGTGAGCCACCGCGCCCGGCCTTTTTATTTTTTATTTATTTATTTTTTTTAGATGGAGTTTCGCTTTTGCCCAGGCTGGAGTGCAAATGGCACGATCTCAGCTCACTGCAACCTCCGCCTCCCGTGTTCAAGCAATTCTCCTGCCTCAGCCTCCCAAGTAGCTGGGATTACAGGCATGCGCCACCATGATTGACTAATTTTGTATTTTTAGTAGAGATGGGGTTTCTCCAAGTTGGTCAGGCTGGTCTCGAACTCCTGACTTCAGGTAATCCGCCCACCTCGGCCTCCCAAAGCGCTGGGATTACAGGCGTGAGCCACTGTGCCCGACCCTTATTAGAAATCTTATTAGGATCCCTGTAGCCTTGGGATTCTGTGGCTATTATGTGGGACCATTAAGTGCTTTAGGATTATTCCAGAAGTCCCGTTTCCCTATGCTTAAGTGTTCATCCCTGTGGTGAGCAGGCATGTAAGCCCACACGCAGCCCTGCCCCTGTACCTCAGCACAGGGGTCACACAGCAGGCTAAATCTCATCCTCCGTGATGCGACATCTGCCTTGACACTGATGGGAATGCTGGCGTGACCACTGAGCATGGCCTTGCGAGGGACAGAGCTCATCTCATGAGATTCAAGTTCTGAGAAACCTCAAAAAGAGAAACCACCAAAGCTGTTGTCAGAGGTCTTCCCAGCGACCCTTGCCTTTTGTATTTTCTTTTTCTTGTGGCTATGCTCTGCACAGGGGGTCTGTCCATCTAACCTCTGCCCTTGGCTGAGTAAATGAAAAAGAGGGGTTCAAGTAATTTTTTGTTCCCTTGGGGCAGAAGAATTAGTCTTTCAGAGATAGTTCCTTTTTGTATGTCGATGTATGCACCTTGTGCATAATAATTACCTACTAGGTACCATCTCTCTTATCATCTCTCTTAAGGGCAGTGACTTTGAAGTGGGTGGTGATAAACCGTTTGCAGAAGAGGAACTTAGGTTCCTTGAGGGCAAAGTAACTTGTCTAACAATTTCTGTTGGAAAGCAGTGGAACTTAGAGTCCGGGCTTATCCTATTCCACCAACCTCTCTAGCTGCCATTTTAAAATTCAAAATAAAGCCAGTGCCAACAATTGTAGACAGACCAGCCACAAGGAAGGGCAAAAAGCACCTTTGAACCAGTTGGTTTCAAAGCTGTCTACAAATCTGGGGTGTATTCTTTCCTGCTGTCTCCATCCTCACACCCTTGGCATGCTATGCCACAAAAGCAGAACGCTTTGTTTTAACAAGACCCTAGGTGATGGAGGTTCTTTCAGATGGTACCCGAGGAGGAGCTGCAAATTCAAAACCAGGAGCCCCCTCTCTCGGGCTGCATGACCCACGTGCATCTCAGCAGAGTAGGTTGCTGATTGAGTGCCTTTGATTCTGCTACTCTAGCAGTTAACTTTCAGTTCCTCTCACCTGGCCCAACCCGTCTCTACTCCCAGTTTTAAAAAGAAAAAGGCTTGTGGAAGATTGGAAGTGGGAGGACTGCGAAAAGCTACACGCCGAGCACCACCTGTGCACCCACACTGCCCTGTGCCTGTTCCTGACCCTGCCGCTCAGCACCCTGCTTTCCCACAGGAGCCTGGCCCAGCCCGGCTTCATCTCCCCACTCTGAAGAGGAGGATTGTTGTTCTGTCCCCAAGCACACACCTTTCATTTCTCTTTTGGTTCTCACATCCAATTAATTGTTTCACTTTACAGTTTGCAGGCGTAAGAGGGTTTGTTTTTTGAGAGGGAGTCTTGCTCTGTCGCCCAGGCTGGAGCGCAGTGGCACAGCGTCGGCTCACTGCAATCTCCGCCTCCTGAGTTCAAGCGATTCTCCTGCTTCAGCCTCCCGAGTAGCTGGGATTACAGGCGACTGCCACCACACCTGGCTAATTTTTGTATTTTAGTAGAGATGGGGTTTTACTACACAGGTCACGCTGATCTCGAATTCTTAACCTCAAATGATCCGCCCGCCTCGGCCTCCCAAAGTGCTGGGATTATAGGCAGGAGCCACCACGCCCGGCCATAGAGTGTTTATTAAGGAGAAATTTGGGACATTTGAGAAAGGAAGGTGCATTAGTCTGTTCTCACACTGCCATGAAGGGAATACCTACGACTGGAAAATTTATGAAGAAAAGAGGTTTAATTGACTCACAGTTCCACATGGCTGGGGAAGGTCTCAGGAAACTCACAATCATGGTGAAAAGCACCTCTCCACAGGGTGACAGGACAGACCCTAGCACCCAGAGAAGGGGGAAGCTTCTTATAAAACCATCAGGTCTCACGAGAACTAACTCACTACCACGAGAACAGGATGGGGAAAAAGCGCCCCATGATTCAATTATCTCCACCTGGTCCCTCCCACAAGCCGTGGGGATTACTGGAACTACAATTCAAGATGAGATTTAGGTGGGAACACAGAGCCAACCATATCAGGAGGGATGTGCAACTGGCAGAATTTGAGAGAGAAAGGCCCCCAAGCCAGAGGGCTGGGGTACGGAGATGAGTGAGCCAACGCCCCCATCCTGACCAGCCACAGCAATGTGCTACTGCCCCATTTACTTGGGGCTATTAAGCTCATTCTTTTCCTGAGGGGAGAGGAATTTTAAACTTGCCAGTTTGATTAATCGGCCTCCTCATAGAAGAAACCTGAAGCTCACAGCTGACGAGTCTGTGCCTGCAGCAGCTCTGAGGGTGGGGCTTGGGGGTAATCACAGCCCTGGTGGTGCAAATATGCTACTGGGGGTGCCTTATGGCTGCTCCTTGCCACCCGATACTGTCCTTGGACCAGTGGTTTCTAGGGAGCTTTTGTTAAAAGCCAACATGAAGTGTGACCCACGCCATGGTGGTCTCCTCTAGCCCAGCCAGTGTGAGTCCTGCCACCAGGAAAAACCCCAGTGGTACCTGCCCAGCATTCAGAACTCAGACCTGAAGCACTCCTTACCTCTGAGTCCATACGGGGCCCTGTTCCAGGAGGAAGCCCCAGGCCTGGTCAGTTGCCACAGGCCTCATTATGATTCAGCTTCCCTTCCAGAAGTCTTCCCACCCTGCTGCCTTCATTCCTGGACCCGAGGAGCCATTCCTTGCAGTCTGCCATCTTCCATATTCACCCCCACCTCCTCCAAAAAAACCCGTATCGCCAAACCTTCTGGAACCTTCCTTTTACTCCGTAAGAATTTTTTTGAGGTTTCTTGTCTTTGTAACCTTCTCTCATAGAGACCAGATTTCCCCGTCCACCTTCTCTCTCAGGTTTAGGAAGAGGGACCAATGAGCTCCTGGCTTGGTGGCCACTTTGCTTGACCACTGTGGTTTAGTTCTGTCTGCCCCTCTCCCCCTGCCTCCCCCTGACACCCACACCCCACACATGCCCACCAGCGTCCTCAGCACCATTGACTCAGGACAGGGGCACTTCCTGCCTTAGCTCAACCTTCTTCTCCACCCTACGGCCTGTCATCCTTCACAGTGGCTTCAGCCTTCTTCCTCCCAATTTCCACCCTCAGAGGTCCTCTCACCCCAGGTCTGACCTCCTCTGGAAACTTGAGAGCAGTGTTGAAGCATACTTTTTGCAAAGCTGAAATCATGATTCTCATACAGGCTATAGTGAAAATTTGTCAGGGACTTATTAATGAGGGAACCAGCAGGATGACAAAAGTTCTCTAGGACATTAACCTTTGGGCTTATCTTTTCTAGCAGACAAGAATCACTTTCAATTAGCTGGGCGAGGTGGCAGGTGCCTGTAGTCCCAGTTAGTCGGGAGGCTGAGGCAGAAGAATTGCTTAAACCCAGGAGGCGGAGGTTACAGTGAGCCGAGATCATGCCACTGAACTCCAGCCTGGGCAACAAAGCGAGACTCCATCTCAAAAACAAAACAAAACAACCCCCAGAAAACAAGAATAACTTTCAATTTACCAGCCATCTATTTCCCTATAAGTTGAGACCTCATTACAGAGTCTGGGTCTAATCAGTAGAAAATAGTGGCTCAATTAAATCTACTTTCCCCTGGAGAGTCAGGTGACCCTTGGGGGCCTGTCGGACCATGCTCTAGTTTGGCTTTGAAAGAAGATCCAGTGAGCTCATCACGTCTTTCCAAGTATTAGATACATTTCCAAAACATAGGAAGCTCCTCTGACCACCCAATTCAGGACTCAGGGCGTGGCCATGAGGAAGGCAGCTCATGGACTCTCAGGGTAGAAGGGAGGCCTGATAAGGAGCAGCTCCGGTCAACGTCCTTGTGTCCGGGGGTGGGGGGGATGGTGGGAATGGAGGGAAAGTGTGCAGGGGGGGGGGTTGGGGGCCTGCACCACAGGGATGAATGACAGATCTGGGGAATGACTCTTTGGTTTTATTCAACCACCATTTGGTGAGGACCTGAAGTTTGATGCTTTGATTAACCAGTTTTTCTGATGAGAAAACTGAAGCTTAGATTAGGAACAGGGTCAAACATGGTGGCTTATGCTTGTAATCCCAGCTGAGGCAGGAGGGTCACCTGCAGCCGGGAGTTTGAGACCAGCCTGGGCAAAGTGAGACCCCCGTCTTGACAAAAAGTTAAAAAAAGATAATCCAACTGTGGTGGTACACAGCTGTAGTCCCAGCTACTTGGGAGGCTAAGGTGGGAGGATGCCTTGAGCTCAGGAGTTGGAGGCTGCAGTGAGCCCTGATTGCAACACTGTGCTCCAACCTGGGCAACAGAGCGAGGCCCTGAGATCCTGAGACCCCAACTCTAACAGTAAATAAAAATAGATTAGAGACAGAGTCACCACCTTAGGCAGGAACACCAGAATTATCAGGCCAGTGTGGGGCCTCCATGTCACTGCCACAAACTGAGCCAACTGTGTGGGAGGCCGCTGAATGGGTGGTAGAGGCGACACTGTGTGTGTGTGTGTGCACATGCTCAACACTGAAGTGGGGGTAGAAGGAACAGGGTGTGTCTGTGCATTGTGTATAAGCATACCCTGAGTGGGAGGTTGAGGTGACACTATGTCAGCATATGTATGTGTATGTGTGTGAGCACACACTGGAGTGGGAGGAGGTAGAGATGACATTCTGTGTGTGTGTGTCCTGAGCGGGAGGTAGAGGTGACATTGTGTGTATGTGTGTGTGTGCAAATGCTCTGAGTGAGAGGTACAAGTGACACTGTGTGTGTGTGTACATGCCCTGAGTGGGAGGTAGAGGTGACACTCATGCCCTGGATGGGAAGTAGGAGGTGACTTCCTCCAGCAGCAGGTGCAGAGCCCAGGCCTGGTGTGGTCTGACACTTCTAAACAAAGGCAGCTGGAGGATTCCACACATCCTCACTGCAGGGCCCTTATTCCTGTCCCTCTTCAGCACCAGCTGCCTGGGACCCCAGGGAATGAACTCAGCAAGTGGGGGCCACAGCGATGACAGCAGCTGGCATGGCCTTTGACAGATTTGTGCTCCAGCTTTAGCACTGTTCCCAGGAAGGATCGGTCTCGGCCCTCCTGCGGACTGGAAGGAGGAGGAGGAGGGGGCTGGGAGGCGGGTGGTCTGGGGTTTGTAATAGGATAGGAGGGCATGATGGTGGCAGCTGTGGCGGGGCCTTGGGAGGGGGCTTGGGCGAATGGAATGAGGTTGCGTCTCGGGTTTGGACTCATTCATCATCCTGGAGGCAGCTCTCCTGGGCACTGGAACCCTCACTCCCATGTCTACTCCAGGGGTCCCTCGTGTCACCAACACAGCCTGTGCAGGCATGATGTCTCCCGAGTGGGGAGAGCCCCAGGAAGCGCCCACTCGTTAAGGGAGACAGTACACGTAGGCTCTGGAAGACAGCATGGGTTTTCAGTTCCAGCTGTGCAACTTGTTAATTGCAGGGTCTTGGGCAATTCTGTTAACCTTTGTCTGTTTCCTCTCTGGTAAAATGGAGACACCACACGAAAATACCGAAGAAAGGTGGCTTGAGAATCACGTGTGAACAGAGTGCCTGGCATGCAGTGCTTGCTACAGGAGACTTAGGTTTAGTTTTTTGTGCCCATTGGCGGCCAGGTTACATTTGTAATATTTGGGGCTGGCTAAGCTTGTGTGTTTTCACTCTGGAACGGGCTCTGCAGCAGCTCCTGGAGAGGGAAAGTTTTCCTACAGTTATTTATGATTGTACAACAAATGGCACCAAAACTCAGGTAGATTAAAACAAGCATCATTTGATTGCCTCTTATGATTTTGAAGACCAGAAATCCAGGCAGGACTCATCAGGTGATTCTTTGCCCTGCATGGCATTCATGGTGGTTGCCTAAGTGAGATGGAGAGGACAGATGGTCTGGAGGGCCCATCATTCTCATGTCTGGGGTGTGTTCTGGGAAAGTGAGAAGGCTGGACTCAGAGGTGCTGTCAGCCAGAGGCCTGCGAGTGAGTTCTCTGGGCTGGCGGTCTCAGCGTGGCTGGACTTCTTACACGGAAGCTCAGGGTTACAAGAGGGGGTGTCAACTAATGACTAAAGTGGAAGCTGCTAAACTGGCCTTGGAAGTCCTAGAACATCACTTCCACCTCATTCAATTTGTCGGGCGAGGTACTAAGCCCAGCCTAGTTTCAAGCAGAGGGAAACTGGGCCCCACCTCTCCACGGAGGAATAGCCATGATTTTGCAGCCATCTTTAATCTGCCACAGTTACCCTCAAAAAGAATCTTACAAAGTATTTCTTTGCATAAAACTTTCCAGTGCCATCTTGGGAGAGTACTGGATCAGCCACCAGGAAACCTGGTGTTTGAATCCAGCCAACCATCACTCTGAGCTCCCATTACACTGAAGACCCAATGTCTGATGCTGGGATCACACAGGGAGAAGAGTGTGTTCCTAGCTTCTAGATCTCTGCCTGGACTTGCTTCTAACGTAGTGACCTCAGGCAAATCACATTCCTTCTTGGTGCCCACCTCCCTAGTGAGTAGAACAGGAAGGAGCACGGATTTGCTGCCCATGAGCCCTTTCCTAGCACCAGGCCCTTGTGAGGCCAACTGGCACTTCTGAGGGAACAGAGACCTCCCTGGCCTCATGCCAACTTTCCAACTCGTTCCAGAGGTGTCTCTGTGCCTCTCATCTTGAGCAAAGCCCTAGGAAAACAGCTTCACAAAGCTCCATAGGGAAGAGGTATCTGGTCTGCTTAGAAGATTCACAGCAGAACTCCTTTGCACTGCCAGCTCTCCCAGAGCTCTGAAAGAATGGGCGTACAGAAAGGGAATTCGTGGCCCTTTCTCAGAAACAGAGATCTAAAGCCCTACTTGCTCTGTGAACTCCAGTGTGCCAAGGAATGAGATTTGCAACTCTGGCTGAGTCCATGTGTAAGGGGGAGAGCCCCAGGCCATGCAGAGCCTCTGTACTCACCGGGACTACCCTGATCTCCTCGCCTGGAGAGGTCCCCAGAGCAGCAAGCAGTCCAGATGGGGATCTCCAGAAGACTTAGCAGACCACCAAGGCCCCAGCCTGTCCCCTTCGAGACCACCCTGGAGTCTCAGATCCTCTGGGTATCTATGGGCCAGGCCACCCCAGGGAGGGAGTAGGGGAGGCAGGCTCTGACCACTAGTGGAGGAGGTGGGGGAAGGGACGGGAGGCAGAGTGCTCTGGCCTGGAGCCAGGCTGTGGGATTTGCAATTATCCTGGGGCCTGTAAGTACTTGGAGCCGCTTTTTAATCTTGAGGCCATGAGTAATTGAGCCAACTGTGTGTTATATCCTGCAGCTGGGCCCTGCTTCCTCCCACTCACAGACACAAACACATTTATTTACACCTGTTACACACACACACACACACAACAATTTAGAGAGAGAAGTATCTTGTATGGAGTGTTTATACTCTATGCTAGCTTTGCGTTAGATGCTTTTCATATAATATCTCATTTACTTTTTACATCAACTCTGTAAGGTGGGTCCTAATATCCCCATTTTGCAGAAAAAGAAACTGAGATAAGGCGAAATAAAGTGACTTGCCTAAAGATCCACAGCTAATAAGTAGCTGAAAGAGGACTTGAGTCCCTGTTCCCCTCCCCACTAGCTCAGGCCCTTCCATAGGCTCAGTCCAAGGCTGGTAGACATTGCCTGACGTCACCTCTTTTTGGTATCTAATGGGGAAATTGGACTTAAAAATGACTACATATCTAAAAGAAAAGGTTGATAAATTCTTTAAAAAACAAAACAAAACCTTGCATGGCCAAAAAATACACCATAAACAAAGCTAAGTATCAAGCTAAGAAAAACATTCATGTTCACGTCATAATATGAGCCTGAAGTGTTTTCTTATTCTCTGATTTCTGAGAGTTTGTATAGGACTGATATTAACTCTGATATTCACTGATATTAAGACAAAAGGCTCATCTTCATAATATGTGGTATAAAGAGTTCCTATTGTTTATATGAAAAAAAGGCCAAAACAATTTAAAAAATGGGCAAAAGATAAAGACTGTTTTTGGAAAAAGAAACACAAATAGTTCTTAATCAATAAAAATATGTTCATTCTCACTTATAAAAAGAATAATACAAATTTAAGCTATACCGACTTATATTTGGCAAATGACTCAACTCCGCATGATACAAAGAAATTCTACAATGTAAACAGAAAAATACAGATAACTCAATTTTAGTTTTAAAACAGGCAAAATGTCTCAAAAGGATTTTCCAAAGCCAATACACATTGGAAAGTCTTCAGAGAATGTGAATGAAAATCACAAATTACTACTATTTACCCACCAGTGTGCCTAAAATTAAAAAGAGTCACAATATCAAGTGTTGAGGAAGTGGAGCAACCGAGACACTTGTATACTGCTGGTGGGAGTATAAACCACCACCATTGGTATAACCACTTTGGGAAAAGGTCTGATGGTGCATAAAACTAGAACATACAACCACCCTATGATTAGTAATTCTACTCATAGTTACATACCTCAAATAAGTTAGCACATTTTTATCACCCCCAAAAAGGTTTCTCGTGCCACTTTGTAGTCAGTCCCCTTGGTCTCAGGAAATAATTTATCTGCTTTTTGTCAATATAAATTAGATTTATCTTTTCTAGAAATTCAAATATATGAAATAATACATTATATATTCTTCTGTATCTTGCTTCTTTTGCTCCACATGTTTTTGAAATTCATATGTTGCTGTCATACTCTTTTTTTATTGCTATGTAATATTCCTTCATATAAATATATGATTTTTTAATTCATAGACTACTGATAAATATTTAGATTGTTTCTAGTTTTTTGCTACTATGAATAAAGCTACTAAGAGCATTTGTATAGTGGTCTTTGTGTAGACCTATTGTATCTTAAATTCTGCTGGAGGAATTTCAGTAGGTGAGCAATTTCTGGGTTGTGTAGGTTGTGTAGTAAATATATTTGAACTTTATTAGAAACTGCTAAGTGGTTGCATCATATTATTTTCCCACCAGCAGTATATGAGAGTTCTAGTTCCTATGTGACCTCACCAACATTTCATATCATCAATTTTTAAAATTTGAGCCATTTTACTGGGTGTATGATGCTCTTATTATGGTTTCGGTTTGCATTTCCCTGGTAAATAATTTGAGCTTTTTGAAATTACTTCTTGGCTATTTGCATATCTTCTCTTATGTTTTAAATCTTTGTTCATCATAAAAAATTTGCTGATTTGCATTTTTAATATAGAGTTGTAAAGTTCCTCCTGTGTTCTGGATGCAAGCTATTTGTTAGACATATGTACTGTGAACATTTTCTTCCAGTTTGTGCCTTGCCTTTTCATTTTCTTAATGGTGGCTTTTGAAGAGCAGAAGTTCTAATTTTAATAAACTATGATTTATTAATTTTTAAAGTTTGTGCAAATATTTTTTCCCTGTTTTTTTTTTTTAGTAAATGAAGAAACTGACTTAGAAAGGCCATGTTACCAGCCTGAAGTCACATAGCCAATAAGTGGTAGAGAAGGAATTTGAACCCAAGAAGTCAGTGTCCAGAGTTCCTGCTCAGACCTGCTATGCTGTGGCCTGTTCATAAGGGTGCCTGTGACACCACTGCTGCATGTGTTGACTCAGTTCCAGCCCTGTGAGTCTAAACTGTACAATGGGTGTTATTTCTTCATTTCACAAATGAGGAAACTGAGAGTCGGAGAACTTGAGTACCTTGCCCAAGGCCATGCAGCCTGGAAGCAGCCTGGATTTGACCCCAAGCCTTTTGGACTCCAGACTTACGAGGGTAATCACTGTGACAGAGGGCCCGGGGGAGGACAGTTGACTCTGACTTTCAATTCCTATCCCATCCCAGGAATATCTGACTTAAGGCAGGGTCCTTGTCTGACTTTCGGGGGTCTCCTGGCTCACTCTCAGCCGACTAAGGCAGTGTGGCTCAGAGGCAAGGACATACAATTGAAGTCTTTGCCACTCACTTGCTGTTTGACTTTGGGAAAGCTACCCGATCTCTGAGTAGACACAATAATGGTACCCTTCTGCATGGCCATGAGGAATCAATGAGACCAGGTAATGTGCCTGGTTTGGGGCCTGGTTCAGCGTGCGCTTTCAGTAAATGGAAGCCCTTACTGACTGTTGTAAAAACAAACCTCAGAAGGCAGTGAGGGAGGTCTTGACCAACACCTAATAGAGAAAAGTGTCATGGAGAGTTCGGAGGCATGGAGACTAGGAGTGGGTGGAGGGGAAGATTTAACCCTGAATTTCATCGTCAGGCCATGGAGGATCACTCCTTTACTGCCTCCAAGCAGGAGTTCTTAATTAAGGCAAAGAAAATTATTTTTTTGTTTCATTTTTTTCCTCAGTAAGCCTTTTGCTCTCCTAAGGCAAAGTAAATTATTTTTATTTATTTATTTTTTTTTTGAGACGGAGTTTCGCTCTTGTTACCCAGGCTGGAGTGCAATGGCGCGATCTCGGCTCACCGCAACCTCCGCCTCCTGGGTTCAGGCAATTCTGCCTCAGCCTCCTGAGTAGCTGGGATTACAGGCACGCGCCACCATGCCCAGCTAATTTTTTTTGTAGTTTTAGTAGAGACGGGATTTCACCGTGTTGACCAGGATGGTCTCGATCTCTTGACCTCGTGATCCACCCACCTCGGCCTCCCAAAGTGCTGGGATTACAGGCGTGAGCCACCGCGCCCGGCCCGGCAAAGTAAATTATTACTGGTAGACTTTATTAGGGTCATCAAAGGAAGCCAGCAATCTGCCAGTGGGATGTGGGATGCAGGGAGCATTACCTCCAGGGACACCAAGGGGTTGTTGGAGTTGGCTTCCCCTTTTTGGGGGGTGTTAGAGACGTAGTGCAGAGACAAGTGTGATGAGCTGCTCTTGCGGGATGGGGGTAACTTTTCTGAGCTCCTCCATGGTTCCATTTTTAAAGTTTGTGCAAAGGGCCTGGCCTCACCTGCATGCCCCAGTCCCGTTGGATAGTGGTGTCAACTTTTCACTTGCTCCTTCACTGACTCCCTCAGCTTGAGAAATCAGGTTGACCATCTAAGCATCTGGGCTCTTAGCTGGCCAGACAAAGATCTCTAGCTGCCAGCTTTTTCTAATCAAAGCTAGGCTTTTTATTTTCCTACTTGTGCCTAAGCAAAAAAAGCAGATAAGAATTAAAAGGGAAGAAAATAAAATAACTGTGGGTTGGGGGAAACCTTCAAAAAACTATCTACTTAAAATTATAGTAGAGCTTTAAAATGGAATTTTACTATACCATTGAAAAGAGTGAGATGGTGACGTTAACTACTAGCTTGGATAGACAGCAAGATAGATATTTATTAAGGTGGGTGGGGAGACAGGATGTTGCCATACATTATGTAGTATGAATTAACTTATATAAAAAGAATAACAGAGAAATGTAAGACAGTACCCTCCCAGAGAGAGGCTGGACACTCTGGTCCACTTTCTGCTGGTGTCCCCAAGACATTGGCATACGAGGAAAAGATCACACCCTCCAAATTCAGACAAGCCTGAATTTGAACCTTGGCATGTGTATGCCCTAGGCTGTTTCTTCACCTTCCCAGGCCTCAGTTTCTTCATGGATAAAGTGAGGCCAAGTCATGCATACCGTATATGGGTATTGTGAAGGTTAAGTGAATGTACTTAATTATTCAACAAGCCAATGTTTGTTGAATGTTTGCTGTTTTCTTGTTTTCAAATTCTGGCTGTGCTCCGAATTGACTGAATGACCTTAGAAGAACTTGCTTTTTTTTTTTTTTTTTGAGACGGAGTTTCACTCATGTTACCCAGGCTGGAGTGCAATGGCGCGATCTCGGCTCACCGCAACCTCCGCCTCCTAGGTTCAGGCAATTCTCCTGCCTCAGCCTCCTGAGTAGCTGGGATTACAGGCACACACCACCATGCCCAGCTAATTTTTTGTCTTTTTAGTAGAGACGGGTTTTCACCATGTTGACCAGGATGGTCTCGATCTCTTGACCTCGTGATCCACCCGCCTGGGCCTCCCAAAGTGCTGGGATTACAGGCTTGAGCCACCGCGCCCGGCCTTAGAAGAACTTGCTTTAACATCTCCTGTACTATGGGTCTAGTGGCAATAGATTATTTCAACTTTTGTGTCTGAAAATGACTTTCTTTTATCTTTGTTTTGGAAGTTATTTTATTTTTTTTAGATGGGGATTATAGGTAAACAATTTTTTTTTAACACTTTAAAGATGTTACTCCAAGTCTTCTCACTTGCATTGTTTCTGAAGAGAAATCAAGAAACTTGCTGTCATCTTTTTCTTTGTTCCTCTGTATATAATATGCTTTTTAAAGATGTGGTTTTTAGAGAAGTTTTAGATTCACAGAAAAATTAAGAGGGAAGTACAGAGATTTCCCACATACTCCCTGTCCCAACACATAGTCTCCCCCATTATCTGGTGAACATTCTTCAGTAGAGAGTCACATTTGTTAAACTGATGAAACTGCATTCATGTTTATTATTTTCCTCATTGTAATTTTTATCACTACAAGTTCTGTTTGGATCTTTTTATATATCTTTCATGTTTCTACTTTTTAAACACATGGAATGCAGTTATAATCATTGTTTTAATTCTCTCTACTAATTCTAACGTCTGTGCCATTTCTGAGTTGGTTTCAATTGATTATCTCCATAATGGAGTGTGTTTTCCTGCCTCTTTGCATGCCTAGTAATCTAGTAATCTTTGACTGGATGCCAGACATCGTGAATTTTACCCTATTAGGTGCTGGATATTTTTGTTTCCCTGTAAATCTTGAACTTTACTGAACTTTGTTCCAACTATTCCTTGGAAACAGTTTGATGCTTTTAGATCTTGGTTTTATGATTTTTAAGGTGGATCCAGAGAAGTATGTAGTCTTAGGCTAATTATTCCTCACTACTAAGGCAAGATCTTCTTGAATACGCTATCCAGTGCCCTGTGAATTTGGAGTTTTTTATTCTCCCTGGTGGGAACAGGTACTATTGCCAGTCCTGTGTAAATGCTGAACCCCTGTTCCCTCAGATCCTTTCAGATGATCCTTCTCCTGGCCTCACATACGTGCACTGATTAGTACTCTGCTGGATATTTGAGAGGGACCCTCTGGAGATTTCTGGGTTTTAGTCTCTGTACAGTTCTCTCCCCTCTGGTGTTCTGTTTTATAAACACTAGCTGCCTTGATCTTGCTAGATTCTTAGCTCTGTCTCCTCAAGTCAGAGACTCTACTGGGCTTTAGTTCTCCCTCCCTGGACTGTGCCCTGGAACCCTTCTCAATGCAGTAAGCTATAGCAATAACAGGGTCCACCTTGTTTGTTTCTCATTGTGCAGAGATCACATTCTTTGTTTGCTAATGTCAAGTGTCTTGAAAACCATTGTGTCATTTCTGTTTTTCTTATTGTTTCTGGCAAGAGAGTAAATCTGGTCTCTGTTACTCCATCTAGCCCAAAAGTGGAATACTCTTTATTTTTTAATCAAGAGTTCTTCCTGATTCTTTTTCATTACTCACCTGTTCTCTTTTTTTTCCTGCTTATTTTTTCTTATTTGCATATTATTTCTTAGTTTGAGCAACCTAAATACATTTTAAAGTATCTGTCAGATGATCTATTATTTTATCTGTATTAAATTTTTCTTCCTGTTTGACTTTGTTGGCTTTTTTCTTAGGGTTAGGTTTTTTCATTTGCTTAAAAATCTTGGTTTTCAGGCTCATTTTGGATAGTCCATGGAGATGTTCATTGTGCTTTTGAGCAAAGATGACATTTTCCCATATTTTATCTATTATTCTTATGTGCTTGGTGCAGCAGTAGTGCCTCAAAGTATAAACTTACAAAGCAATCTTCAAAGTCCAACATTCTATGTTTATAATCTGGTGTTGTAGAGAAATTCAGGCTTTCAGCTGGCCGAAGCCCTAGTTTTGAATCCTGGCTCTGCCATGTGCTCCTGTTCAAGTTTTTGAACTTCTTTGAAATTCAGTTCTCTCGTTCCCAAAATGGGCATAATATCTACTATGTATTATGTAGAGTTTTTATGAGGATTAAGTGAAATTGCCTAGTAGGTTTCCCAAATGTTGTTGGCTTTGTAATTGAAGCTGTGATGGACTCTTTCATGCAGCATGAGTGAAACAGAGAAAGCTGACGCTCTGCCAACAGGTGCAAAAGAAGCTGCTGGACTTTTAAAACAAAAGGACTCCAAATACACCCAACTGTTTACATTTAGCATGAGTGGTCCCTGATCTAATTTCTGTCTGTGTATTCTCAGAGGGAGTGGGTGGAACACACGGTGGCAAGGAATGCATGCTATTTCTGGAGCCAGAAAACAACACATCCAGCAGCAGGAATAACCTCTGTGGTACTGATCAGTTGCTATGACTCTGTAGATGCAGAATTTTACCAGCCAAGACCTGTGTTTTTCTTAGCATGGGGATAGAGTCGAAGAAAGCCTCATGTCATTCAGATCCAAACAGCCAGTACTAATAATAGGCTGAGTCCTGTGGGTGGCTTAGGTATCAGAAGTGGGAAGCTAGAGCTAGTTTTGAGCAAAAAAAAAATGCCTCGGCCAGGCGCGGTGGCTCACGCCTATAATTCCAGCACTTTGGGAGGTCGAGGCAGGTGGATCACGAGGTCAAGAGATCGAGACCATCCTGGTCAACATGGTGAAACGCCGTCTCTACTAAAACTACAAAAAATTAGCTGGGCATGGTGGCGCGTGCCTGTAATCCCAGCTACTCAGGAGGCTGAGGCAGGAGAATTGCCTGA
>NW_022436953.1:13992412-14004679 GCF_009761245.1 Sapajus apella
AAAAAAAAAAAAAAAAAAAAAAAAAGCCTCAGTTCAGCCTTGATGGTCTGAAGATGCTCTCCTGGGATATATATTTTTACAGTGTGGGTCTTCATGACATTTTCTTGAGCCCTTCCAAACCCAGAATCCAGCATGGTAGATTTGTCTCCACTTTCCAGTCATCTCCAGGTTCTCTTTGTGGGAACCCGCTTCCTGGGATTGCTCCCTAGCTCCTCTCCAGGGCTAGCCACTCTGTCTCTCTGAAGTCATGGGCAGCCCCATACTGATTTTCACTCCAATTACTGACCCACTTTGTGTACTGAATCTCCCTTGTGGCCAGTACCTCCATCACAAGGACACCAGAGGGGAAAGGTAAGGCAGGACAGAACTGGAAAAAAATAGGTGACTACTTCAAAGGCACTTTCACATTTAGAAATTCATTTGATTGGCTGAAAAACCTACAAAGCAAGTAGGGCATAATATTTATTTTTATTTTTTTAATGAGGCTCAGAAAATTGGCAATAAACCCAGGTTACTTTGACTTTAATCACAGAATAGAAATATTTGTGATAGTTCTTTTTATAGAAATAGAATTTGAAGTGATGCAAACTTTGATGTTGTAGAATGATAGAACTATCATTGTATAAGCTCTAAAATAACTATTTTCATTCTGTTTTTTTTCTTTCACCTACTATTATTGTAAACAACAACAAAAGGACTACCATTTGTGAAACCCACGTCCATTGCACCATGCACAATATTTTACCTATTTTCTCCCATTTAATTATCACAACAAACCAATATTACAGATGCTGATAGCCTCACTTTCTGGATGCGGCCAAAAGGAATTTAAGTAACTTTTCTATCATTCATACATACATAATTATTTTCTGAAGTTCCTACATAATGGTTACGATTATCATTTTTAATTGCTATGTACTAATAATGCCCCTAATTCACTTAATTCCTTCTGCCTTGTTAGGTATGACAACTAAAAGAGCCGGGGGACATTCATTTATTCATGTATCGAACAAGTATTTAGTCAGCACTTGCTACATTGTCAGATGCTGTGTCATATCCAGGGGATACAATGGTGAGGAGGACAAATGCACTCACCTTCACAGAGCGCTCACAGTCTCATAGAATATGTAGCCAGCAAGAGGCAATTAGAAGACAGGGTGGTGATGAGGGCAGTTCTCGTGGCTGTGGGAGTACAAAGCAGGGAGCTGACCTCATTCCAACAATGTCAGAGGAACTTTCAATTAAGACCAGAGAAGTAGAATGATTTGAATGGCCACCAATTTACCATATGCAAAAGCAATGATAGTGCTGTGGTTTGAATGTTTGTCCCCTCCAAAACTCATGGTGAAGTTTAATCCTATGTGGCAGTAGAGAGGTGGGGTCTTTAAGAGGTCACTGGGCCTGTGAACAGGTTAATGAATTAATGGGTTATTATGAGAGTGGAGTTGGTAGTTTTATAAGAAGAGGCAGAGAGACCTGAGCTAGCACACTCAGCCCCCTTGCCAAGTGAGGTCCTACACTGCCTTGGGACTCTGCAGCAAGAAGGCCCTTGCCAGATGCAACCCCTTGACCTTGAACTTCCGAGCCTCCAAAACTGTTAGAAATAAATTCTCTTTCTTTATAAATTCCCCAGTTTCAGCCTTCTGTTATAAGCAACAAAAAGAAAACTAAGACAGGGGACACCAAACACATACCACCCATGATGCTTTAATGGAACTAGGGACTCCAAGGATCCCAGAAGTTCAGATACATTAGGATTTGGAGCCCCAAACTATTTTCAATCCATGGTTACTTTACCAAAGGCTTGTCATCCTCTAGGCCAAAGAAGCCTAAAATAGCATTGCTCATGCCTTCATTGTCCTGATGATGATGATGATGGTGATGATCGTGGTAGAGGTGCTGGTTTTGACCACTTTCATTAACGGAGCATTTCCATGTGTCAGGTACTTTATAAGTGTTATTTCATTGATGTTCACAACAGCCCTATGAAGTGTTATACCTTTATTTTTTTTGGATAACTTGACTTGCTCAAGCACAACCTGCTAATAAACAGAGAAGGTGCCAATTCTCTAACCACAGAAGTTATATCATTTAGATTGTGAGGAACAGTGAGTGTGCTGGATTTACTCTAAAGGTGCCAGTGGTGGGTTCAAGTCTCTTTCAAGTATAAGGGGAATTTGATGCATTGCTTGCTTAAAGTGGTGGAGCCACTTGAGAGGGAGTGCAGTGGCCTTAAGAGCTGAGAGAGGCCCTCTGTTGACAGCCAATGAGAAACGAGGACTCCAGTCCTACAACCACAAGGAACTGAGCTTGGCCAACAACTTGAATGAAGTTGGAATCAGATTCTCACCTACAACCTCCAGATAAGAGCCCAGCCTGGCCACTATCTTGATTTTGGCCTTGTAACAACCTGAGCAGATAACCCAGTTGAGCCATTCTGGACTCCTGACCTGCATAACTGTGAACAAAGAAATGTGTGCTCCTTTAAGTCCTTACATTTATGATAATCTGTTACACAATAGAAATGTAATGTAGCAGCTCTCGACACATAGTCATTTGATGTTCCATGGTCGGCAAGATCAGAAGCTTTGTCTCTACCAGGACCAAGTCACCTACTAGAAACTATTTTCCAAATGCTGTAAATCTCTGCTGTACATGTCATGACTTGCTCCAGAACTCTAGGTGTCTACATCGTGATCCCCCTACTGGGGCCTGTAATAGATTCAATATGTCTTTCCTTCCATAAATGCCTCTCACACATAGGATCCTCTGTGTCACATGGCCCAGGCAGCAGAGTTACTCACGCCCAGCCTGGACTTTCTGCAGAATCTTTCCCAGGCAGTGCCTCATTCAAAGAAAGCTGACAGCATTTCCTATGACTCAATAGATGGACCAGGGCAGTATCTCAAGTGTGAAATAAATATCTCACCTCCAGAACCAAAAGAGGGCAAGGAAGTTATGTTTCCTTTTGGATGATGGATGGTCTAAGATGCAATCGTTCACCTTTTACTTTGGAGAGGATGACACACCCTCGCCCACTGGGTCCTTACCAATCCACTTACGTGCAAGCCCCTGAATCTTCATGAGGTTTAAGTTCTCACCCTCTGGAGTACAGACTTCCAATATAATTCTTGCTCATCTGGTATTAGCATGGTGTTATAAAAATAGAGGACTAGTGGCTGGGTGCGGTGGCTCAGGCCTGTAATCCCAGCAATTTGGGAAGCTGAGGTGGGTGGATCACCTGAGGTCAGGAATTTGAGACCAGCCTGGCCAACATGGAGAAATCCCATCACTACTAAACATATAAAAATTAGCTGGGTGTGGTGGCAGGTGCCTGTAATCCCAGCTATTCAGGAGGCTGAGGCATGAGAATCGCTTGAACTCAGGAGGCGAAGGTTGCAGTGAACCAGATCATGCCATTGTACTCCAGCCTGGGTGACAAGAGCGAAACTCTGTCTCAAAAAAAAAAAAAAAAGACGATTATTGAGCCTGACAGGTCCTCTGGGGCAAGACCATGCATACATACTGCCATCTGTCTCATGTAAACGAAAACTGCTTTTAACAGTCCAAATAGATGACTGTGGGCTTATCCCACCACGCCTAATGTAGAACTATTAAGGCAGAATTAATGAGCTAAAAGAAAGAAAAACAGCAGAAATAATAAACATATCAAAATGCCAGTTCTTTGAAAAGTCAACAAAATATATAAACCACTAGTTGACCTAATGAGAAAAAAAGGGAAAGGTAAAATACACAAAATAAATGACAAGAACAAAATAACCATGGGAAAAAAGACAATCTTAAAAATAAGGCAATTTTGCCCATCTTGTAACAGACTTGAAGACACAGATAAAATCCATAATTTGCTAAAAAATGCAATTTACCAAAAATTGTACACGGTAAAATAGAAAAGTTAATTCCCATAGAATAGCAGTTCTCAATTTTTTTGGTCTCAGGACATTTTTATACTCTTAAAAATGTTTAAAGACACTCAAAAGGCTTTTATCTGTGTTTATGTTTTTTTGTTACTATTTATCATATTAGACATTAAAAGAGAGAACATTCTATTCATAAATTTTAAAAAACAAACGCATAATATATTATGCAAATAACACCTTTTAATGAAACATAACTACATTTTCCACAACAAAATGTAGAGAGAAGAGTGGATTATTTTACACTTTTGCAAATCTCCAATGCTTGGCATAATAGAAGACAGATGGATTCTCATATCTGCTTCTGCATCCAATCTCTCACTAGGTGTTGCTTGGTTTGAAGAATGTAAAGAAAATGTAACCTCACGTAGATAGGAAGTTACAAAGGAGAACTCTGCTGTCATTCTGAAAGGGTTACAGGCACCCCGGGGGCCCTCAGGCCATTTATTCAAGAACAATTTCATAGAAGAAACAGAAAATGTTACAAAAATCCACCCTCTTCTGTCTGTCTATCTCTCTCCCTTTCTCTTTCTTTCTCTCTCTCCCTTACACACACACACACACACACACACACACACACCCCAGCAACAGAATCAGATGATTTCACAGGGGAATTATTCTAACTCTTTGGAGACCAGATAGTCCTTTAGAGACCAGAAAATACTATGGCATAGAAAAAGAAAGAAAACTTCTAAAGATTTAAAAATGAGGTAAATATAACATTGATACCCAAATGCAATAAACACAAAAATGTACAGATCATTCTTACTTATAGATACTTATGCAAAAATATTAAAGAGTATTAAATAGAATATTAAAGAACAATACATCATTATCAAGTGGGATTTATTCCAGGAATGCAAGGATTATTTGACGATATTTATTAGTGTAATTCTCCATAATAAATTTATAAAAAATTCTATGACTACATTTATAGATATTGCAGATGCTTTTGACAAAATTAAATACCCATTCATTATCAAAATGTTAACTAAAAACAGGAATTAATTTTTTTCTTTATTTATATTTTTTCTCATCTTTTTTTTTGTTCATTTTTGAGATGGAATCTCGTTCTGTTGCCCAGGCTGGAGTGCAGTGGCACGATCTCAGCTCATTGCCACCCGTGCCTCCTGGGTTCAAGTGATTCTTCTGCCTCAGCCTCCTGAGTAGCTGGGATTACAGGTGTGCACCACCATGCCTGGCTAATTTTTGTATTTTTAGTAGAGACCGGGTTTCACCAAGTTGGTCAGGCTGACCAACTTGAACTCCTGACCTCGTGATCCACCCGCCTCAGCCTCCCAAAGTGCTGGGGTTACAGGCGTGAGCCACTGCACCCGACCTTTTCCTGTCTTTTTAGCTTTCCACACAACACCAGTGTAAGAATTCATTTTAATACAATAAATGTATAGCTAAAGACGTATACATATATAATAAATGTACATATTAGGAAAGTCAGCATCTTCATAGATAAGCACATGAGATCAGGCACAAGGCAAAGACACTCATATGTCTTCTACTATTTAGTATAATATTAATCATTACAACTAGACAAGAGAAGACTATTAGAGAAATAAAAATTGACAGGGAAAGAAGTAAAACTCTATTTGTAGATGACATGATAGTATATCTGGAAAACTCAAAAGTTGTAATAATAAAACTAAAACAAGCAAAATAATTCTGTGGGCATGCATGTATTATTTTATATGTGAGTTAGATAATATAGAAATATAGGGCCAGGCGTGGTGGCTCACGCCTATAATCCCAGCACTTTGGGAGGCCGAGGTGGGTGGATCACAAGGTCAAGAGATCGAGACCATCCTGGTCAACATGGTGAAACCCTGTCTCTACTAAAAATACAAAACTTAGCTGGGCATGGTGGCACGCGCCTATAGTCCCAGCTACTCGGGAGGCTGAGGCAGGAGAATTGCTTGAACCCAGGAGGTGGAGGTTGCGGTGAGCCAAGATTGCAGCACTGCACTCCAGCCTGGGTAACAAGAGTGAAACTCCATCTCAAAAAAAAAAAAAAAAAAAAGAAAGAAATATAAGTAGGCAAATATATGTTTATATAAACAATAACCAGAGAAGATAATAAAAGAGAAAGACCTACCTATTTATTATACAAACTAAAGAGCATAAAATATTGAGAAACAAACTAAGAAGAAAAGTGTGAACGGTGTGGAAACTCCAACATAATCCCTTAGGGAGTTGTTGACCAAAAATCATGGTACTAAGTATGGAATAAATGAGTTAGTCATGAATAGGAAAACATGGTATATAATAGATAAGCTTGGCTCTCAACTTAAGCATCCACAGGACGACTTTGGAGTCCCTAGGGTCTTACAAGCTCAGATACTATGAGGGTGGTGCTTAGTCCCAGGGAAGGTGCTTAGTCCCTAGGGTCTTACAAGCTCAAGTACTATGAGGGTGGTGCTTAGTCCCAGGAGAGGTGCCTTCTGGCTTGGTTGGTTGCCCATCTGGCTCCACGTCTCTTGTCCCTCTGGGCTGTGAATCTGGCAGCTGGTGTCAGTGTGATGATTTGCTTGGCTCTGTCCTCCCTCCTAGTATTACTTTTTCTGTAATAAAACTTTTGCTTTGATCTGTTGGAGTATCAAGTGTTTTATTTAATACCACTAAAACCACCAAAACTTCTCTGAGGAAAGCTTTAATACTCCCTAAAGGCATAAAAGTAGACTTGAAAAGGAAAAAGACATCCCTTGTTCTGTGATGGGACTAGCTCAGCATCATAAAGGTCTAATTCTCCTCAAGATAATATACAATTTTAACAAGAGCCTAACACAAATACCACTTATTTATTTATTTAGAGACTGAGTGTCACTCTGTTGCCCGGGCTGGGTTCGGTGATGCGATCTTAACCCCCACCTCCCAGATTCAAATGATTCTTGTGCCTTAGCTTCCTGAGTAGCTGAGATTACAGGCATGTGCCACCACATCTGGCTACTTTTTTTTGTAAAAATACAAAAAAACACACAATTTTTTTTCTAGAGAAATTGATTGCAGAGCTCATATGGAGAAATAAAAATGCAAGAATGACTATGAAAACCCCTAAAAAGAAGAGCTGTGAGAAGAGACAGTTCTTGTCAAATAACAAATGTTATTATTACAAAGGATCTTTAATTAAAACCAGTAAGTGAACAGGCAGACTATTAGGAAAAAATAGAAAGTCCAGAATTAGACCTAAGTACAAATGGAAATTTAGCATATGATAAAGATGGTATCTTTTATCTTGGAAGAAAAGCCAGCCCTTTCAGTAAGTGGTGTTGGACAACTGGATGGACATTTGGGGAAGACAAACTTGGATCCCTGCCTCACACCGTGCCCCAGAACAACCTCTAAATGAATCAGACATCTAAGTGTAAAAAAATTAAATCATACAGATGCTAGAAAAAACATGAGAATTTAAAAAATAATCTCAGTGTTTGGAAGCTTTTTCTAATTCTGATTCAAAATGCAGGTGCAACAGAAGAAACAACTGATAAATTTTACTATGTAAAAATAAAATAACATTGCCATGGCAAAAACAATAAGAAAAATAAAAGACAAATAATAAACCAGGTGAACATTTGCCATCTATATCAGAGACAAAGGTCTAATCTCCCTAATTTATAATGAGCTCTAAAAATTGGGGGAAACAGGCCAAAAAAAACCTCAATATAAACATGGGCAAAAGAGACGGTTTAAAGATATACAGTGGGCCGGGCATGATGGCTCACACCTGTAATCCCAGCACTTTGGGATGGTGAGGCAGGCAGATTACCTGAGGTCAGGAGTTTGAGACCAGCCTGGCTAACATGGTAAAACCCCATCCCTACTAAAAACATAAAAATTAGCCATGCATGGTGGGTGCCTGTAATCCTAGCTACTCAGGAGGCTGAGGCAGGAGAGTTGCATGAACCTGGGAGGTGGAAGTTACAGTGGGCTGAGATTGTGCCACTGCACTCCATCCTGGGTGACAGAGCAAGACTCCATCTCATATACATATATATATATAAAAGAAAGGATATACAATGATCCTTAGACACTGTTGATGAAGAGGAAATAAGAATACATATATCAAACACACAGGATGAGAGAGACAGAGAGAAAAGATAAAAATAAGAGAAGATAAACCAGAAATTAATGAAAATAATTATTAGCTTATTTGTTTGTTTATTTGAGACAGCCAGGCTGGAAGCAGTGGTGCAATCAGAGCTCACTGCAGCCTTGAACTCCTGGCCTTAAGTAATCTTCCTGCCTTGGTCTCCCAAAGTGCTGGGATTCCAAGCAGCCAAGGTGTTGGGATTACTGGTGGGAGCCACCATGCCCTGGCTCGAACACCTCTCTGTGTGCCAGTCATCCTGAAATGCTTGTTGCTTTCCCCCACACCGTGTTCTTCCTAGCTCAGTATAAGCCTGACATGCCAAAGGCTGGAAGGATGTTAACACGTTTTTCACTTAAAGAATAGAGGGTTGGCAGGATTTTGAGGTCCAGACCCATTCATTCCTAGTGCTTTTCAGTTTTCCACTCTGGGAATCACAAACTCTCCAGTTTCCAAGATGACATCACCAGAGGTGAGGTGAGTATGTGCTTCAGGCAGCCAAGGAGATCAATCCACTTTCTGGCCAAAGATTGGTTCATGAATAGGCACGTGACCCAATCACAGCTAAGAAATGCACTAAGGCTTCTGGCTCCTGGTGGTGGCCAGCGCCCCATGGTGTTCCCGGCTTGCACCTGTATCCCCACATCCCCTGCCTCTGTCAGCACACAGCCCTCTCCCGTGTGTCTGTGTCTACATTTCACTCTTCTTGTAAGACAGCGGTCATGAAATTAGGGCCCACCTAATGACCACATCTTGACTACATCTGCAAAGACTCTATCTCCAAATAAGGTCACATTCACAGGCACCAGGCGTTAGGACTCCCTTTTTTGGGGGACACAGTTTAACCCATCACACTCCCTCGGAAGCTTGGGATGTGCTTATTTACATCCTTGGGTAGGCTCCTGGGGAGAGAGAAGAGGAGTGAAGCAGGCATATGTTAAAACCCTCATCCTGGCAGGATGAAGAGAGGTCAGTGAGATAGGAGGAATAAGTTCTAATGTTTGACAGCAGGAGAGGGTGGCTATAGTTAACAACGATGTATATTTCAAAATAGCTGGAAGAGAGGACTTGAAATGTTCCCAATGCAGATAAATTATAAATACTCGAGGCGGTGGATACCCTAACTGCTCTGACTTAATCATTACACATTCTATGCATGTCACAAAGAAAGATACCCCATAAACATATATAAGGTATCAAAAAAATCCCTCATCTCTCCCCCAAACTAACGGGCCTTCCTTGGGATTCTTTAAATCATCAGAAGCCCTGAGGAGCAGGCAATCTCCCACCCCCACTGAATCTCCCACCTGCAAAATCCAAACAAAACCAGCTGTCACCCCCTACACTTGCTTGGGCCTCCTGTTCTCACTGGATATGCAGGTTTTCTGAACTAACTGGTGTTGTATGACCGAGCACATGCAAGGTCATCATTACAGCCACACGTGCCGAGAAGTGGCTCTGGGCCAGGCTTTTGTGCTCAGTCCTCACAACAACACGGAAAGACAGATTTGTTACCCCCATCTGATGGAGGAGGAAACGGAGGGCAGAGAGTTTACCCACTGTCACTGAGCTCGCAAAGGGCAGAACCGGGACTCAAATCCAGGTCTGTGAATTTGGGGATATTGTCAAATCCCAGTGTGTTTCTCTGACAATACTCTCCTTTCCCCCCATTCACCTTCCAGATATTTTTTATGGTTGTATCTTTTCCCCCTGGGATTTATATGTGTAGAAGGTGACTGACCTCCTGACCCAGAGCAAGCTCTGTTAAGGGACTGTATGATGATTACTGAATGTCCCCAGTGGACAGTCCAGTAATCATAATAAAAACAGCTAATTGCAATTTACTGAGCCTGAATCATATGCCAGATGACACTGGCCTAAGTGCCTTACATGTAATCCTTACGGTAACCTCGTGATGTGGATGCCATTATTCCATTTCTCAGATGGGAACACTGAGGCTCAGGGAGGGAGAGTAACTTGCATAACATCATGCGACTAGCAGACCGTGGGGCTGGATTTCTAATGCAGTCATTCTGACTCCAGAGTCTGTGCCGAGAGGAAGCGGGGTGGGGTCTCCTGCATGGGATGGCCCTGGGATGACCAAAGGGACCACACCAGGGAGTGGCATTAGTCTACTCCCAGCCAGCTGTGTGGGTGCCCACTCTGTGAGGTCAGCACATTGCAGGCTCTCGCTGTTCCTGGCGTCACTCTGGCATGCAGAGGCCTCCGGTGTTGCCTTCCATAATGGTCACCTGATCCTGGGGCCGGTGGGCAAACAGCCTGAGATGTTTATTCTCTGATGACCAACTGGCCTGACAGACAGGCGGGGTGATAAGAGAGACAGAGGCGGCAACTGGGGGATGGGCTGGATAAAGGAGTCCCGCGTCTCTGAGAAGTGCTGTTTTGCTTGGCTGGGACCTACCGTCACACCACTGGCCTCTGAATGACAGTGACATTCTCCAGGGATTAAGCACGACTTGTGGAAGCTGGGTCTCCACAGGGGGTACAGAGCCCCACGGAACTTAAATCATGCAATTAGCTATCTGTGACATTTCTCCCACATTCATTTCATACCTCCATCACTTCCCATCCCCCCTCCCCAAAAAATTCAGCTGCAACTTGCTTTAGAACAGACATGAAGATTGTTGTATTATGTCTCCTGGAAATAGCAAATGACAGAAAGTCCTTCTCTGGCTCCTTTGAAGCATAGCTCAAAACTCCACATCTCCAGGAAGCTGTGTCCAGGTTCACCCTGCCCTGTGCTTCTCTGGGCCCCTGGGATTCTGGACACAATCTGCAACTGTTGGTTGGTCGCCAGGTACTGAGCAAGCGGTGGCAGGGAAGAGTTCTAGCCACCCGGGACTTGGAGCAGTGATGCTTTTAGGAGAGGCAAAGATGCTGATGTCACTTGTGGCTGAGATGATAACTGTATTCCTGTTCAGGGACACTGCATATATACATAACGCTCTAGAACGGTTTCCTGACTCCCAACCAACTGCTACTTTGACTGATACAACACCTGCAGGGCTTACTAGAGGACAAGAGGCCTGGCTGATACATTTCTGACCAGCGGGATGGAGGCTCAACCTTTCCCTGCAGCCAATGAGGGAAGTTCCCAGTGAGTTGTAGGGCAGAAAAGAGCCTCCTGGGTCATGTCCTCACTTTTCCTCAGCTAAAGTTCCCTGACTGTCTCCTTCAAATTCAGACGTGCATCCAGCTCCATGAGTAACCACATTATTTTTAAACAGCATCCTTCAGCCACTGTCTCTCCTGGGTTTTCAGAGAGAGATGACCCTTTGTGAAGCCAGGACAGGATTTTATGATTGTTTTCAAACATCTGCAGAGAGTCCAAGGAGTTCAAGTAAAAAAAAAAAAATCATACTCTGGTTCAGAGAGAGGGACCAGCCAATAGGTCAAGCTGTGGTAAGTATTTCTACCTCAGTGGGGTAGAAAAGAGAAGCTGGGGAGTGTGGAGAGATGGGAAACCAAGGGACGGGATGTTGGAGACAGCAGAGAGGCTCAGACCCTGAGGATTTAGCAGAGGAGTGTCCAGTCTCAAAGCCCCATTATACCAAGAAACACCACACAAAGCAGTTAAAAGCTCAACTCAAGGAGAAATAGAGACTAGGGTTAGATCCGCAGCTCCTCTGCTTACTAGCTGGCCAGGTGGCTGGACTTCATGAGCCTTCATTTTCTCATCTGTAAAATGAGCATAAAAAACCAATCACCTACTAAGGTGATGGTGAGGACTGAATGAGAAATATGTGCTTAAGACAGCCTGGCAGATGAACACTCAAGAAACAGAACTACAAGCTGGGTGTGGTGGCTCACCCCTGTAATCCCAGCACTTTGGGAGGCTGGGATGAGATTATTTGAGGACAGGAGTTTGAGACCAGCCTGGGCAACATGACAAAACCCTGTCTCTAGAAAAAATAAAAATTAGCTGGGCAGGAGTGGTGGCACATGTATGGAGTCCCAGCTATTCCTTGGGAGGCTGAGGCAGGAGGATTGCTTGAGCCCAGGAGTTCAAGATTGCAGTGAGCCATGATCATGCCACTGCATTCCACTCTGGATTACAGAGTGAGACTCTGTCTCTAAAGCAAGAAATGGCAACTGTTATTACTAACACCCAGACCACAGTTAATATCTTATGGCTAAGATGATCTATGATAGGCTGCTTCATATGTATTCGTAATTGTCCGATTAGTAGCTTATAACTATCAGTGTGACTGCTAG
>NW_022436953.1:14004779-14053610 GCF_009761245.1 Sapajus apella
TGGGAGGCTGAGGCAGGAGGATTGCTTGAGCCCAGGAGTTCAAGAT
Source organism: Sapajus apella (assembly GCF_009761245.1). Lineage (NCBI taxonomy): Eukaryota > Metazoa > Chordata > Mammalia > Primates > Cebidae > Sapajus > Sapajus apella. The sequence goes on from NW_022436953.1 coordinate 14,004,826, forward strand.
TGCAGTGAGCCATGATCGTGCCACTGCATTCCACTCTGGATTACAGAGTGAGACTCTGTCTCTAAAGCAAGAAATGGTAACTGTTATTACTAACACCCAGACCACAGTTAATATCTTATGGCTAAGATGATCTATGATAGGCTGCTTCATATGTATTCGTAATTGTCCGATTAGTAGCTTATAACTATCAGTGTGACTGCTAGTAACTTAATGATTTACTTTTTTTTGGGACGGAGTTTCGCTCTTGTTACCCAGGCTGGAGTGCAATGGCGCGATCTCGGCTCACCGCAACCTCCGCCTCCTGGGTTCAGGCAATTCTCCTGCCTCAGCCTCCTGAGTAGCTGGGATTACAGGCATGCGCCACCATGCCCAGCTAATTTTTTGTAGTTTTAGTAGAGACGGGGTTTCACCATGTTGACCAGGATGGTCTCGATCTCTTGACCTTGTGATCCACCCGCCTCGGCCTCCCAAAGTGCTGGGATTACAGGTTTGAGCCACCACGCCCGGCCCAATGATTTACTTTTTTAACTGTCTATTAGACTTGCTAGGATAGAAGGACTGGACAATATATTATCCAGTGTGTTTCTCCTTCACATGAATTTTTGCTTTAAAAATAAACATCTTGGCTGGGTGTGGCGGCTCATGCCTGTAATCCCAGCACTTTGGGAGGCCGAGGCAGGTGGATCACTGGAGGTCAGGAGTTTGAGACCAGCTTGGCCAACATGGTGAAACCCCATCTCTATTAAAAATACAAAAATTAGCTGGGCATGGTGGTAAGTACCTGTAATCCCAGGCACATGGGAGGCTGAGGCAGGAGAATTGTTTAAACCAGGGAGGTGGAGGTTGCAGTGAGCCAAGATTGCACCACTGCACTCCAGTCTGGGCAACAAAGTGAGACTTTGTTATAAAAAATAAATAAACATCTTATTAATGTACTAAGTGTCATTAATGATTACTAGTTGAAAAAACAGATAAGTTTTGCTGTCATTGGTTAATTAAAAAATGACATGTTCATAGCAAAAATTCAAATGTACTTCAATAAAATTTTATTTCAAGTATTCGAACAATATAAAATGTCATGCAAGGAAAAGGTTCCTGCTCTATCCTAATTTCAGGAGGTACTTACTGTTAAAAATTACTTGTATAACTTTTCCAGAAATGTTCTCTGCTCTTTGATTTTATAGACATTTAGTCATACTGCAATACTATTGAGAAACTTGCATTTTCTCCTTAATAATATATCTTGGGTCTCTATTCCTAGCAGTGCATACAGACCTACTACTTCTTTTTAAAGGCTACATTGTACTCTTTTGTACATAGAGACCATTTTTTGAAAGCCCATCCTTCTGTGCAGCACTTTGGCTGTCTCTAGTTTTTGCTATTATGAAAAATGCCACAATAAACTCCCTTGTCCATGTACCTTTGATTATTGCTACAAATGAACCCATAGGATAAATTCCTAGGAGGATAATTGCTGAGTCAGTTTCTCTTGTTGCAATTTTAATAGTTCCAATTCACTTCCAAAGAGCTGCTGCAACTGACACAGATAGTATATGAGAATGTCTCTGTCTTCAAACTTTACAAAGTAAACTGTTGTTAAAAAATAACAGTGACAGTATACATATGCTGAACAGCCGCACGTACAAATCATCTCATCTGCAGAGATGAATGCTCATAATCAACTGAGAGGTATATTATATTTCCCCTTTGGAGAGGACAGAGGGTCACAGTGATTCAGACCAGCATGTGAATCTCAGCTCTGTTGTTTATTATTCCAGTGACTTTGGGCAGGTGCTTCTAATTTCTCCAAAATGGTGATATTAAATGAAATAAGGTGGGAGAAAGCTCCTAGAAGCAGTCCTGGAACATTTATTAACATCATGGGACAAGCCAGAGTGCCAGAGTCCCCAGTAAGTTTGAGAATGACCCTAGTATAATAGAGACCTGGGTCCTATTTCCACCCCTTTCTACCACCTCCCACCAGGTTGCTTCATTTCTTTGAATGTTCTTATTTGTAAGGGTCAGTTTAAATATTTCTTAATTGGCTGATCTGAAGAGATATGAGTAGCAGAGTTATATCACAATGCAGGTGGCATTTTATGTTCACAACAGCATCACAGCGAAAGAAGACAGGTAAGATCTCAGTTCCACTTCTGTCAGTGAGGTAGTGTAGACAATCGGTGAGCTTTGGGGACAGACCAACCTACCTGCAGTCTTGCTTCTGCCTCTTAAAAGCTGGGTGACCTTGAGCAAATTTTGTGGCTATCTGAGCTTCAGTTTCCTTAATTATAAAACAGAGTTAACAGCAGCTGTCTCATGGAGTTATTGTGAGTATAAAGTAAGTTGAATTATGAAAATACTTAGCAGCTTGTTAAATATTCAACGTATACACAAACAGCAATAGCCTCACCACCTGATCGTAGTTCACTTATAGGTCAAGGAGGGACAGGATGCTTCTGCAGAGAGGATCAAAGAGAGATGTTATCAGTCTTCACCTCTCAGTCACGCTCCCATTTGTCAAGTCAGGTGACTCACACAGCATTTCTCTGGCTTCTGTCACTATGAAGCACAGGCGTCGGGGAGGGGAGTGGTGAGAGCCCAGGGGCAGATAACCCCAAGGTCTGCAGTCTCAGCTAGGACTCTTTATGCTTTTCCATTCCTCTGGGAAAGAAGTGAGAAATATTTAGAAATATTTTTCATTGCAACTGTTGAATGTACTTAATGTCTGACTTGCAAATGGAAAGCTTGTTCTAAGTCATCCTGGAAAACATTCTGTGGGATCTGAGGAAGGTCGTCAACTACCTCTAGGTTTTTGCTGTTGTGTTGCCCTCTACCTTCAAATCAAAGTTATTTTGTAACATGTCGATGGCAAATATTAAGCTATAATCATGGAGACAGCATTTCTGAAACACAACTATGAATCATTCAATTTTTTCCATTTTTTTAATTTTGAAAATTTCAAACATACAGAAAGGATGCAAGAAAAGCCCAGTGAATACCTAGACTTATCCATTGTTTCCTATTTTCTCACATACGCTAGGATATTATTTTTGAGATTCAGACAGCTGCATTCATATAACATGGTCTTTTTTTTGCCAATAAAAATGTAATGTGAATAGACTCACTTATATCGATGTGACTTCCAGGCTCTCAGCTTTCTGGGGTTTGAGATCTGTTGTATTAATATTTGGCTATAAGGTAGGAATATAAAGAATCATACCTGTAATCCCAGATACTTGGGAGGCTGAGGCAGGAGAATTGCTTGAACCCGGGAGGCGGAGGTTGCAGTGAGCCAAGATCGCGCCATTGCACTCCAGCCTGGGCAACAAGAGCAAAACTCTGTCTCAAAAAAAAGAAAAAAAAATCATGTTTGTAATAAGTGTCAGATTGAACACCTTCTGCCCAAAATATGCAAGACGCATTATCCCTAACCCTAACAGAGATTCTCCAAGCCAGGGTCCCATCGGTTCCTATTCATATATTTGGTAACTGACATTCAGAGAGGTTGAATCATTCCACTGGTAAATTGCGGAGTCTGGACACAAAAACAGGTCTTTTTGACCACAGAGCTCTTTCCATCAAGGTTTTGGAGGATTCTGAGAAAAAGCTTCCGTGCAAACATATAAAAAGTTTTAATTTTATTGCTGGGAGAGTTGCAATGTTAATTTTAAGTAATTTCCTTTCACTAAGGAAGTCTAGGGATGGCAATATGGGGTGGAAGATGGAGTTTTAAGGAAATCACAGTTAGGAATTTTGTGATGGAAACTAAAGATGATGAACTATTCAGATAATTGGACGAAACTCTCCTACAGCCTCTTTTTAGCTATAGATCCTTCCGACAAATCACCCTCATGTCTCCTCATTTGTGAAATGGGAAAAACAATCAACATCTCTTTACCAGGTGTTTTTTTTTTTTTCTTTTCTTTTTTTTCTAGTCAACTGCATTAAGGAGAACGGGGAAAAAGTAGAACAAGGAACAACCAATTTAGCTAACTACCTACCTTGGGACCTGCCCACCCGTCTCGTTTTTTTGTTTTGTTTTTGTTTTGGTAAGGCGGAATTTTGCTAACTGTGGCAAACTGATCTTTAAGTATACAAGGAATTGATAGTGTCATTTTATATTAGAAGAGGGAGAGAGGAAGATTAAAAAGGGAGAGAGAAGGAAGGAGAGAGAAAGACAATGATGGCAGAAATCAACAGGCATAGGCGTAGTTTCCAGAGGCTGGAAACTCACAGTTTGGGGAGAAATGAAAGGGTCTTCTAGGGAATTCAAAGTAGTTGCCAGGTCTCAGGGAACCCATCTTCAGAATTTTCCTCCGCGTGGTTGCGGGAGGAAGGTGAGCTGGGTGGCGACCTGAGCAAACCCCCCTCCAGGCCGTGGAGCATCCTGCGCTGTGGTTTCCCAGGCACCCAAGGCACGCTTTTCTCCACTCTCAGGTGATGCTGGCGTCAGGACTTAGAACTCCTTTACTGCAGACAGCCGGTGAGGTCTACCGGGCGGCTGCTTTTTCTGGTCTTTGCTCAGCTCCCTAGACATTTCTGCTGTGTCAGGTGCCTCGCATATTCGCACCCACGCGCCAGGACATTAAGCTGCGCCTTGTGGGGCGGCTCTCAGCCTTGAAAGCCCGCAGGATGTTAGGATGTTCGCGTCCACAGCTGTGAATCGGTGCGTGCAGGTGGACCGGCGCACGCGGGCGTCAGGATAATTAAGAGGGCTTCAGAGGCTGTGAGGGTGACTGTACGTTTTCGGCAAACTCTTTTCATCTTTTACATTTCCACGGAGATTTGGCCAATAAAAAAGAATAAAACGTACGCTTGGTTTTGTCTTTGCGCTGGTGGGATCGTGGCGGGGTCTTTTAAGTGAAAAGAAAAAGAAACCAGAAATGCACGGTGGCCCCACCGGCTGCTTCCGGGGACCCCCTGAAATCAGCAGCTGGAGCTGCCAATTTGGAGAGCCCCGGGGCCTGGTCATCTGAGACCTGAGTTACAATTCAAGTCCAACCTCGGGGCCAGTCCAGGCTTTCTTCCCCTCGGGGTCGGGTCCCTCAGGCGCGAGTGGCGCTGGCCGGGCTCCAGGCCCAGCGCACTGTGCACTGGCGATGCGCACAGACACCCTGGGCGCGCTCGGTCCGCCGGGCTTGGGCAGTAGGTGCGAGAGGCCGCGCGCACCATCCCCGGGGACAGCTGGAGGCCTCGGTGTTCCCGGGTGGAGCGAGAGCGCGGTGGCAGGCCGCGGGCTGCGTGTGTCCCCTTCCTCCCGCGGTGTGCTGCGCCGTGGAGCAGAGTGCACAGTGGCGGGTGGCGCACGCCGCGCTCCCTCCCCGCTTGCTGCGCCGGGGGTTGGCGGGCAGAGCTCCCGGGTCCACCTAGGCGCCCAGCAGCCCCCGGCCGCAGAGCAGCTCCCACCGGTCGGGAGACGCCCCCTGACCCCCGCCCCCGCGTGGCTGGCCCGGACAAGCTGGAGCTGCTGGAGGAGGAGGCGGTGCCGCCGGGACTGCCTCCTCCCCGCCCCTCGCGTCTCCTCCCCGCGCCACCGGGAAGGACAAGGGGACTGGGCACGGGGACCCCGGCCAGTGAGCGCCCGTGGCCCGGGACCGCCCCTCCGGTGAGCTCTCTCGCCGCGATCCCGGGCTGGTCTCGCCCCGCATGGTGCTGGCAGCAGCCATGAGCCAGGACGCGGACCCCAGCGGTCCGGAGCAGCCGGACAGAGTTGCCTGCAGTGTGCCTGGTGCCCGGGCGTCCCCGGCACCCTCCGGCCCGCGAGGGATGCAGCAGCCGCCGCCCCCGCCGCCGCCGCCCCCGCCCCAAGCTGGCCTACCCCAGATCATCCAAAGGTAAGAGGGGGGGAGAAGGGACCAGGGGTACGCCTGTGGACACGCCCCGAGAGCCCCCTTTGTGGCTTCATCTCCCGTCTTTGCTGAACTTCGCTCTCCCCTCTTGCGTCTTGAAGTTTCTTGTCCCTCTCTGGGCAGAGTCGGTGTCCTTCTGCCTATTTGTTAGGCTGGAAAGAGGGTAGCCGGGTTCTTTAGGGGAAATTATTTTGTTTTTCCTTATCACCTTTCTCTTCTCTTCAGGGATGTTTCTAGATATTTTGAACTAAAATAGCTCCGATTGAGGGGAAATGGCCCAGAGACTGTATTTCATCTTTCTGGTCCCAAGAGGACGCTGGAATGTATGGGGAGTCGTGCGTGAGTGTGTGCGCGCGTGAGGGTGTGTAAGTAAAATGCTGCCAAAAATTAAACCACCCTTCATGGTGCCCCTGAAGCCAACCAGTGACACTGGGGTGAAAAGAGAGGTGAAAGTTCGTAAACAACATATTTTGCTTTGCCCTGAAAGCGTAGACACTTTTCAAGAAATCCCTTTCGAAGAGTTCAGCTACACAACGGTTTTCCATTAATGTTACCATCTTGTGACTCGGGTGACTCTTGCGATTTGGGTCATGAATTCTCAGGTCGGCCTTCCCAATGCTTGAGAAGGTTGGGGGTGGTTAATAGGCTCCTAGCGGCTCTTTCAGCCCATTTGAGGGACACACAAGTAAGAACAGTGATGCTTTGCTTTGTTTGTTCTTTTGAGATTTTGTGTGACCTTCAGCAATTCACTTGACCAACTAGAATGTTGGTTTATTTGAAAGATCTCTACTCTCCTAAGGGTTTACTCAGTTTTTAATGAAGTCTTTAAAACTAGTTTAAGAAGTGTAGGAAAGTGAATGATGAGAAGTTTGCGAAACTGACAAATTAGATAAATACACGTAAGTACAGCAAAATTTACCCTTTTGGAACAGAGCAGACGTTTTCCGCTGCTCTACTGATGCTTTGAATCCTATAAACTTACTAAAATGTAGTAATAGACCTAACCAGTGATGGGTGTAAATGGAAGTAAATAGCAGTTAAGTATTTATTGTTTTGAAGATTGATTTATCTAATACAAAGAATCGTGAAAATTCAAGTTTAATGTTAGAAAACGCTGCTATCATATTTCGGAACAAAATGGTTCCCTGTTTTTGACTGGGAATACTGAAGCTCCATTTGTGACAACTTTTTGCTATAACTGGATATTTTATATAACTTTCAACTACGAACAGTTTCCAACTATTACAAAATGAAAATATTTCACATTTTTTCTAATGTTTTGCAAATTATTCAGCCAATACAAAATATGATTGACAATTTATGTACATCCATACTTAAAATTTTGCTTTATTCCTTAATATAAATATAAAGCAACAGAAAAAAAAGTATTTCAAATTTAAAGTTTACTTAGTGAAAAATCCAATTTGGTCAATTATTAATTTGGAAACATCTTATGTGGTTCTTACCGAGCCAGTGTCTTGTGGCTTGAAATTTGGCTGCATATGAAATTTACTGAAGTTGCTTTGGTATTGTAATCACTCTGCATTTTTCTATTATTTACTTTTAAGTAGAAGAAAACTGGGAACTTTACAGTCACAGAAAAGTCTTTGTAGATGGGCATCTGATTATGAAATACTGCCAGGTTGAAAATAAATACCATTTTATGGAAATGGATCATTTAAAGGATATTTTAATTGCCTCATATAATAAATAATTTACCCTGTAAATTCATCTCCCATTTTGAAAATCCCATCTTTGGAATATCTTATTTTAAAAGAAGAGACTCAGCTTTTCAAAGATGGCCCCTTCTACTCGCAGGGCAGGATGAAGACCTCAAGAAGCACCTGATGGCTCTGCTTGCTTTACGTTGGTGAAGGATCAGTGTCCAGGGGCCAGGTCCAAGGGCTGTGAATATGCCCATGGGATTTGATGTTTGCGTACTTACATTTCAGGCTTTCTTTATAAGGATGATTTGGGATTTGTGCTCTCCTTAGTACCCACTGAAATTCCGCTGGAACCAGGCATGATGTCGCAAATGCTTTGTAGGTTCATCTTTAATGGGCCGAAATTTGAGCAGGTTATTTTGAAACTGTATTTGCATAATTCCATCTGAGCAACCATTTTTGTGTAGTTATGAGGTGTGGTTTGCATCAGCCATCTTTGAGAAAATATAGTGGAGACACTGCGCTCAGCTGCAAAACGAGTTGTCTGCCTGTTGATTTGGGGAATTTTGTGAGCTACAGCTTTGGATGAAATTCTCCTATAGTGGAACATATATTAAATATTATAAGAGAACCTCTATTTTTTTTAATTATTTTAGTGAGGTCATAATTTTACTCATAAGAGGAAGAGTTTTGATTGCTTTCAAAATGATGGAAACATCAATCTTCTTCATGTTGCATTGTGCATTTGAGGATTACAAACATTTTCCTACTTAATATCTGTGTTTACTGATTTTTATTAGTAATGGCTTTCGTTTTAGATAAAGGCCAATGACTTTGGAAAAACCGCAGTAGCAATTATAATACAAATCAGTTCCTGTTCACATGTTATATTTGCTCTTTAGAGAACTGCTGTATACTACATTTACAAAGATAAACACATGAAGTGTGTTGAATAATAATGAGACTGATTTTGTTTGTTTTATCGAAGCCAGTCTTAGTATGTGTGAAGATTGCATCCAGAGTACATTTCTCTGGAGTACAATGATTTCATTTCCTTATCATTGTATTCTTAGCTTCAGTTAAGAATCTCCATACCCTTTCTGTTCTTGTTCATTGTAAAGATTATCAGTCACATATAGACACAGATAATTAATATAAGATTTTTATTTTAAATGTGCATTCTCCAAATTGGCTAACATAGAAGCATTATTGTATATAAAACACTATTTAGGCTATTTAGGAAACAAAAAAATATAAATAATACCCTAAGAGGAGATTTGGGATAAGTTGGGAAATCAGAATAATTTGAGAACTTAACAAATATATATAAATTTTTCCATACTAGCAGAAATAAGAAAACATTGACATTCTGGCGAATATTTTACAAGGATCTAACTCCTCAACCATTCACACTGTTTTATTTTAAAAATTATTTTGTTTTAATTGTGAGCTTTAAAATCAAACCTAATCCTTTATTTGTAAGAAGTTATTTATTAACCTTGATGAACATCAGAAATTTAAATTTCAGGTTGCAAGTTTTAAAGCGCTCATTAGAATGAAAACAGAGCCACTCAGTTACATGTGAAATGTTGATGTTAGCAGTCAGATGGAACTGCAAAGTGTACCACCAGTCATGGGGGAAAGAAACCAAACACGTGCACTGCTCTTATGAAGTGACTGTATAGGTGATTTTCCTAACTTGCTTGATTTGCAGCAAAATATTCCTGGCTAATGCATGACATCAGGTTGCATATTTGAGTACATATGACTTTTTTTTCTAGATTATTTTTTAAGCGGCGAATAACAGTAATTATAAAAAATAGAAAAATTTTGGTTTAGCATTTGATAGCTAGTACCACCTGCATATAAGTGTTTATAGTTAATGAAGACATGAATCCAGCTTTGATCTCTGAAGTTTACAGTCTCTGCATAGCATTAGAACACTGGCTGGATGTATTTTCAGAGCAAAGTGATCCCCTCACTCCGAATAGAAAGTGTTATAAGTAGCAACTCTGATTTACAGACTCTAATTTTACAGACATTCTGCGTTCGGAAGGATCTCCATGTATCCATTAGGGAGTGATAACGCAGGCAAGTTGGGTATGATGTTCACCCACTTTGATGGGTATGCTGACAGTTACATCCAGAATCAGAGAGAAGAAATAAGAATTTGCTAAAAAGGGGCATTCCCTTACATTCATACTTGGTCTTTTCTGGAAAGAGGTTGGAATTTCTAACATCTGTGCCAGTTAACGTTGGTTTGAGCCCAATATTAGGGGAAATAGGAATACACTTGTAGAAGGAATTTTGAAAATTTTAAATACCATCTTAAACTGCACATAAGACAAGCATTCAGCAGGAAAAACATCTGAGAGGATTAAGCGTTTACTCCAACAGGGAAAAAGAGAAGGGGGCTGTTTTCCTAGCAGTCTGAATGGTTCTTTTGCTTATCCAGAAAACTTTTCCAAGTTTTATCTGAAAAAGAAATTTTGCTTGAGCATTTGTTGTGATAAGTGTTTTTAGATAGTATGTATAGTCATCCAATCGTGAGTTTTTCTCAAATTGCAAAGAGATCAGTATTATGAAATGTAGTACATTATTCCCATTAGTCACAGTAAAGGACTATGCATATGGTGTACACAGAGCCATTCTAATGCCAGTGCTGTAGGGGAGAAAAAGAAAAGAATTTGATCACCCCTTTTATTTTTCTACCCACATATTCTTTTGCTACCTTCTTAGCAATTTATCTAATTAATAATTTAAAAAGCCCAAATCTGCCCATTGGAATGTGAACTCTGATCTGTTGAGATGACTTTGCCTGTTCTAATAGTCCCCGAGAGTAGAAAAAAACGTCAGGATTGACTCACAGTGAGATGATTCCACGTTATCCAGTTCCTTTCTCTCCCTCTGATTTATTTTTCTTGCGGCTTTAGGTTCTTGATGCCAGTTTAAACTAATATTCTTCTCTGCCCACAACAGCCGGTCCTCAAGGGAACACATTGATATAGCTCAATTCACAGGTTTGATAAACAAGAATACACAAAATGTTGGGAACTGGGGTCTAATCAAGGGATAGAAATTAAAATGGACTGAACTAAATATGGAAAGTGAGAATGGAGGAAGCTTGAGATATTGGAGTTAAAACCCAAAAGAGAAGTTCAGAAGCAGGACTCCCCTCTCCCTTCATCCGTCCTGGTCTTCTGCCTGACAAAAGCTTCAGTGGTCTCCTATGTCACAAAATCCTACTTAATCTGATTTTTATTTGCTGCCACAGTGATTATTTAATTTGGGATGGTCTAACTGATATTTTGTATATTTTAACAGGGAAAGTTGCTGTGGATCTACCGCTGGTGTGATCTACAGACTGGTAGCTGTGTTTAGAATAGAGTGTTGAAAAGTTTTGCATTAAGTAAAGTGATTCATATTCCAGAATCGGGGCAAAGATGGTAATTAGTGGTTTGCAGAAAGGAGCGCGGGGCAGTTCCCTTTCTGTTTAAAGAACCTGGCTGGATCTTGGGAATATGCGCGTTTTCCTGCATGCCTAATACTGCTTGTTCCCACCAGTGAGTAGATTGGCAGATTTTGATCCTAATTAAAAAGGTATGTTTTTAAATCAGGAATGTGAATTTGGTTTCCAACCCCACCATGGGGGTATTGTTGGTGAGCTGATAGTTTGGCTCCATGGGTGGTGACCATTTAAATTCCACCCAAATAAGGAGCTGTACAAGATTTTAGTCTTAGAAGCTTACACATAGCAAGTGTGGGGACTAGTTATCACTACCAGCTGTTGGGGGAGGAGGTGAAAGCGAGAAGGACCCCTCTTCCCAAATATTTTGTGTGTGTTTTGGATATGCTGGGTATATCCATCTAAAATGATAAACTCTTTACTGCGGTGGAAGTGACAGTCAAGTTGATTGATCTTCCTCTTCCCTACAACTCCTGATGGATTTTATAAGATAAGTAAGTCCCCCAATGGTTTATAAGGCAACTTTTCCAACTTGCTGACAGCAGAACTGTAGGGGAGATGGCACATATTGGTGCTAATGTACTTTATGAGCAAGAAGGGAGCAGTTAAGCAGCTTGCATGAAGGTGTGTTAATAACTCATGCCTCAAATCAATCTTTCCATGTGTTCAGGAACAAAAGGCAGGGGTCATGTGTGTGTTTGCGGGTGGTTATTACCCCATGAAGATAGTTTTCACGCCACTTTTGCCTTCTTTAATGTGGTATTTGCTTTAAGGCTGTACCAGGGCCGTTTGCTTCTGCCTTTTCTTTGCGCCTGCTTTCTCTTGATCACACTAATGACCCATCAGTTCCCACTCTGGCCCAAACCTGGAAACCTCCAGTTGCTGCTGTCTGGACATCTTAAATACTTTTCGGTTTTACAACTTCTCTGTAGACTCTTTCCCAAATATGTTTTTAAGTTTCGTTAGGCCTGCCCTTCAACCTGCCCTCCAGTTTCAGGAGTAGACTAGGTAATATGTATTTTCAAGATGAATTGGCTTCGCTAAATCTCTGCTTTTGGTTTATTTTGCATTAATTATTGAACAGAGCTATTTAAGATCAGCCTGATGTTGTCAGGTGTAAAATGAGCATCTTTGCTCAAAATTAATTATTGGGCTTTTGTCAAGGAGTGCCAGAGAGGAAAAAACCTTGCAGACTTTGAGTCGGTGACCTGGACAAGCCAATTAACCTTCCTAATCTAGCCTCTCCAGGGACTGGAAATGATCAATTGCAGTTTCTTCCAAGAATAAAATTAGGTGGCTCTTACGCAAATCTTAGCAAAATTATGGAGTAATCACCAATGTAGAATGACTCCATCCATCCATTTCCTTTATCACCTGATACAAAATATGTCCCATATCAGTTAAATTTAGCCATGGACATAGGTACATGTTTGTGACATTGATACACCCATGAAAACAACAAGAACCACAAAAAGAGAATGAAATGCTTTCTCCGGCATTCACAAAGAATATTTGGAACAGTAGCATAATTTTAAAAGTCAGAAAAATAAACACTAATGTCAGTGAACCAGAAGAAGTTTTATACTGTTTTTCAATCTCTGAAAACGTTTTTGGTATAAAAATAATTTTTTGGAATGTTAGAGTAAGTACTTTAACAAACTGAAAGCAGCACTTTCAGTTTAGGAGACAGAGACAATAATTTTCATGTGTCTGAATTGGATTGTGTTAACACAGCCTGGCGGAGTATGTTTGGTGAGATTGTTGGTTTCAGAGGCAGAGAATGTAAACATGGGACACACAAACGTTTTACAGGAGTGTGGCTGTGGCTGCTGCAGGGACTCCTAAGCCGGCATGCACAGTCATTCGGCCACAGAGACCGGCCTGGAGCTCGCCCTAAAACCTTTTGCAGCCTTGCAGATGTCGTTGTTGTCACAAAGCTGGGCCTCAGGCTTCCATGTAGCTTCACTGAATCTAGAGACCGAGTGTTTCCAGAGCCAGGATGTGGGCGCCGCGGGGCCAGAGCTGCGTCCTCCTGCGCCGGCGATAGCAGAGTTGTGGAGAAACTTTACCTGATATTTGAAATGATCTATATTTTAATCTTCTGCATAAAAAGGGAGATGTGTGTGATTAAATCTTGATTTAAAGTCTTTATGTACGTAAATGAGGATGAACATAAGAATCTTGATCGCAATGTTGTCTGGAAGAGGGAAAATTAGAAACCATCTAAATGTTTCTCAGTTGGAAAAATCATGTGGAGGTATAAAGTCATGTACCACTCAGCCATTAGAGTGATGCTGTTATTTTGCAGTGGTTGATCTGGAAGGAGAACTACATAATGTTAACTAAAAAAAATTACAAACAGCATGTACACAAAGATCTCATGTTTGTTTTTGAAAAGATGTGTATGAGTGTGGGCTGGTGCCTGCCGGCCTTGAAAAATATCTGAAGAACAAATGTAAAGACATTAACAGTAGTTCTAACACTGAATGGGGCAATGAGAGTGGTTTGTCTTTTTTTCTTCCTTTTTATTATTTTCTATTTAAAAAAAAAATTCAGTGAACATGTATTACTTTTACAAAAAAGAAAACAATGAAACTATTTTTTCTCCTTATTTCCTTTCCTAACTGGCTGTACCTTAGAGTATTTCATTTTTAAAAACAGCAGGAGTAGACATCTCACATTGGTACTGCACTGTCTTGAAGACTGAACTGCCCTTTAGCGTCTTAGATTTTAGTCCTGGAAGGCATCTGCTGCTTTAGCCCAGCCTTCCTGTTTTTCTAGGTAAGGCAAATGAGCATCAGAGAAGTCAGGTGAATTGCTGAAGGTCACACAGTGAGAGAGTCATCAGGCTGGGGTGAGAATTCCCATATTTCTGTCTATTATTTTTTTCTGCTAGGTCACCGTTTTGTCTGCCTGGGAATGGAGGAGAGAGAAATGGAGGCTTTCATAAAATAACCATTTATCTATCGGCTTTAGTCTGCTCACATCCCCCCAAGGGGGTTGATAAAAGCCCCCCTGGCTGTGTCATTTCCTCCCACCCCATCCTGCCCACCCACCCTCACAGGGTTTTCTGGGAGTGCCAATAGACTGGGTCTCTCCTGGGCGTCTCATGCTGTTCCTTTCTGTGATGGTCAGACCATCACATTTTCTTTTCTTCTCTTCTTGGTTCAAGGTTACTTTTTTTTCCCAAAGGATCCTTAATAGAGAAAAAACCCAATACCTACTTTCGTTTCATACCCAGAAACATACTCTTGACACCCTTCAAGCTCTGGTTTAAAGATGAACCTTTTGAGATGTAAAAGCATAACTAATATTTTTATTTAAAGGAAGCAAAACACATTTTACTTCTTACTCCCGAGCCAGTTATAGGAAGGCTGTTTTTATTTCTGCCACCCCAGCCCCAACTCTGCTTCACATTCGTTTCAACCAAAGATATAATTTAGACTGTATTTTTAAAAAGTAAACCTTGCTTTTGGGGGACTATATTTGCATTCTTGCTTGCCCTTGAGTGTGCTCTCTCTCGCTTTTTCTTTTCCTAAACTATTTGAAAGTAATTTGTATAACTATAATTTTGTTATCATAGCTAAGGAAATTAGTGTTATTTAACTTTTTTCTAATAAACAATAGATTTAAAAAAATATTTTTTCTTTCTACAGCTCCTTATGGCCAATAAACACTAGATTTTTAACTTTCTCAATTGTCAGCTAAATGTCTCATATAGCTAGGGCTTTTTTTTTTTTTTTTTTTTTGAGACGGTCTTACTCTGACACTCAGGCTGGAATGCAGTGGTGCAATCATGCTCACTGCAGCCTTCACCTCCCTGGCTTAAGCAATCTCCCACCTCAGCCTCCCGAGTAGCTGGGACTACAGACGTGCACCACCACACTCTGCTAATTTTTATATTTTTTGTAGATGGAGTTTCACCATGTTGCTTAGGCTGGTCTCAAACTCCTAGGCTTCAGTGATCCTCCTGCCTCGGCCTTCCAAAGTGCTGGAATTACGGGCATGAGCCACTGCACAGGCCCTCTCTTTTTTTTAATCTACCAAGTATACTCATCTCTTTCTACTTTCCATGATGGAAGATTACAGGCCAGTTGTCTTGGAGAATAAACCCCAGTATGGCTGTGACTGTTGTTTCTTCATGACCAGATCCAGGTTAAACATTTTGGCAAAGACAGGCTAAGAGCTTGATCCCTTGTTTAACATGGCGGCCACTGGATTGCTCCATTGTAGAAGGGCATTTTTTTTCTTTGTGGTAAGTAGCAAGTTGTCTGCAGAGGTGCTACTGTGAGACCCTCTGAATATCCTGTGTTCCAACAGACTTTCATCTAGTGGTTTTATCTTTTAATTTGATTAAATTTGTGAGGAGCAATTGTAATGAAATATGTGGAACTAGAAAGATAAATATCATTTTAGAATGCATGAGTTTGGACACACAGTTTATATCAAACAGCCTTGCAAATATGTTTGCATTGTATCAGCCTGTAGATATTATCTAGAAGCCTCTGAATTTTTCTAGTCCTGACTTCATAGGACTTGATTGATGGGTCAGCCACTTCCCATTTAACTCTATAGGAGGCATTCCATCTTGAATTGCGGTGCTTTTGAAGGTCCATTTTAATGCTAATAGAAATAAGCGGATACTGATGTAATTTTTCTGCTCATGAGATTTTTTTTTGGACATCCTCTTGAACTTACGTTGGTTCTTTGCAGAAGTCTTTTAGCTCCGTTTTCAAAATCACTATATGAAGCAGGCTTTAAAAATGACTGATGACTTGCCCTGGTGCCTGAACTGGGTGAGTCGCGGGGCTGGTCAGCGACTACCAGTTTGTTCATGTTTTTTAGATTTAAGTTACACAGCTATTTTTGCCTGTTCCCCTTTGGTACGCTTACTTTCATACACAAAATATGTATGGGTGAAGAAGGTGGTGTGGAGTACTGAGACGGAGCAGAAGCAGGCATGATCTCATGTCCTGGATTCAGCTTTGCCGCTACTAGCCCTGAGCCTCAGTGTTCTTATCTGTTAAAGGAAGCAGTAATAATAAAGTGAGTAACAGCTAACTTTTATAGAGTGCTTTCTGTGTGCCAGCCACTCTTCTAAACACTCTAGGTATGTTTAATCCGTTTATTCCAACAATAATCCTGTGAGGTAAGTGTTGTTGTTCTCCCCATTTTACAGATGAGGAAACTGGGGCACAACCTTACTAGGACCCAGGAAAGCTAAGAAAAATAGTATTTATGAAAACACAGGTGGATGGGGCTTGGAATAAGGAACGTTATATTAATTCAAGCAATCCTGTCTTCTCTATGTAACTATCTGTATCCTTAATTTGTTGAAAATCCATCACTTACAAAAGACAATATTATAGAAAAAAAATGACTGAAATAAATTTGAAAGTAGGTCAAATTTAAGACAAACTGAGCAATCCAACGAAAACTTTTTTTTTCCTGTTTCTGCTCCCCTGCCCTTTTTTTTTTTTTTTTTTTTTTCCTTGTAGCTTTAAGTGTAGCTTTGGTTTAAAGTGAAATCTATATCCCAATTTAAATTTCATGAACAAATCCAACTCTGGCATTTGATTCACTGTCTTATTCTGCTTGTTACACATGTTAGGCAAGACCTAAATTTGATGCTCACGGAGAGTATAAACACTTACAATCCTCTCAGCATGTGCTAAAATAATAACAGATATGATAGTTTGATTTGCAAAGTTAGTGTCTGCCAACTTCCCCCAGACGATTTTTGAACCAATTCAGAAAACCAGGATTCTGCAATGATTAAAGTGTCCCAGTCTCCTATTAATAGCAAAAGGAATTCCTGGCTTGAAACAAGGACACATCAGCCTCAGCTAGTCTCTGCCAGACATACTTTTCGAACCATCTTTGCAGACATTGTTATAGGTGTTCTTTTGCTTTAAGAAACCATGGTCTGTAACAACCAGACTAAATAGAATCCATAAATTGGGGAAGGATTGTTGGCTTTTGACCTGCGACAGGGTTTATAGTAAAAATCCTTTAAACCATGAGTTTCTCAGTGTATTTCAAGTAACAGTTCAATAATGCTAACACTTCAGAGGTCTAATAATAAAATTTTAAAATTTTTTGGACTTTTTTTCAATTTTAAGAGGTATAATTGAAGTATGCTAAGCTGTACATGTTTGAAGCATCCATCAGCGTCCATCAAACCATCAAGCAATTGAGATAATAATAAACACTGTTGGTGGGGCGCGATGGCTCACTCCTGTAATCCCAGCGCTTTGGGAGGCCGAAGTGGTTGGATCACCTGAAGTCAGAAGTTCAAGACCGGCTTAGCCAACATGGTGAAACCCCGTCTCTACTAAAAATATAAAAAAGTAGCCCGGCGTGGTGGCAGGCGCCTGTAATTTCAGCTACTCGGGAGGCTGAGGCAGGTGAATTGCTTGAACCTGGGAGGTGGAGGTTGCAGCGAGCCAAAATGGTGCCATGGCATTCCAGCCTGGGCAACAAGAGCGGAACTCCATCTCAGAAAAATAAAAAACATCGTTATCAACCAAAAATGTTTCTTCATGCTTCTTATAATTTATCTTTCCCTCTTCTCCTTATTTCGCTCCCATTCAGGGAACCACTGATTTGCTTTCTATCACTGTAGATTTGTTTGCATTTTCTAGAATTTTATACAAATGGAATCCAAGTATGTAGTCTGTGTGTGTGTGTCTTCTTTCACTATTTTAAAGTGCATAATCTAGTGACATCTGGTACGTTCACAGTATTGTGTAATCATCACCACTCTCTAGTACCAAAACGCTTGCATCGCCTCAAAAGGAAACTGCATACCTACTAAGCAGTTACATCCCACTCCCTCCTTTCCCCAATCCCTGGAAACCAATCTACTTTCCATCCCTATGGATTTGCCTATTCTGGAAATTTTATTTAAATGGGATCACATAATATGTGGCTTTTGTGTCTGGCTTCTTTCACGATGTTCATCTATACTGTGTCATGTGTCAGTACGTCCTGCCTTTTTACTGCTGAATAATATTCCATTGTATAGGTAGAGATAACGACTTCTTTGTTCATCTATTGATAGACATTTGGGTTTTTCCACTTTTTTACTGTTGTGAATAGTGCTACTATAAACATTTGTGTACAAATTTTTGTTTGAACATCTGCTTTTGATTCTTTTGGGTATATATCTTCGAGTAGAATTGGTGGGTCATATGGTAATTCTTTTTTGTTGTTGTTGTTTGTGTTTTTGAGACAGAGTCTTGCTCTGTTGCCCAGTTTGGAGTACTGTGGCATGATCTTGGCTTACTGCAACCTCAGCGTCTCGGGCTCAAGTGATTCTTGTGCCTCAGCCTCCCAGGTACCTGGGATTACAGGCATGCACCACCACACCCGGCTAATTTTTTTGTGCTTTTAGTAGAGATGGGGTTTCGCCATGTTGACCAGGAAGCTCTAAAACTCCTGATCTCATGTGATCCACCCACCTCAGCCTCCCAAAGTACTGGGATTACAGGCGTGAGCCACCACACTCAGCCAGCCATATGGTAATTCTATGTTTAATTTATGGAGGAACCTCCAGGCAGCTTTCCAAAGTCCTGCATCATTTTACATTCCCTCTAGCAATGAATGAAGGTTCCAATTTCTTCACAGCCTTGCCAACACTTGCTATTTTCTGTTGTTTTTTTTTTTTTTAATGGGCTATCCTAGTGTGTATGAGGCAGTATCTCATCGTGGTTTTGGTTTTGATTTATATTTCAGTAATGACTAATGATATTGAGTTTCTTTTCATGTTGGCTTCTTGGCCATTTGTGTATCTTCTTTAGAGTAATGTCTACTCAAATCTATTATCTATTTTAAAATTTTGGGGTTTTTTACATTCTTGTTTTGGAATGGTAAGAGTTCTTTGAAAATTCTGCATAGTAGGCCCTTATCAGGTGTATAATTTGTAAATATTTTCTCCCATTTTATGGGCTTTTTTAGCATAATGATTTTGAGGTTCATCTATGATTTTTCTTGTATCAAAACTTTGGGCCTTTTAATTTGCTGAGTAGTATTCTGTTTCATGGATATAGTGCACTGTTTATGCATTCATCCGTTGATGGCCATTTAGGTTGTTTCCAGGTTTTGGCTATTACAAATGAAGCTGGTATGAACATTCCTTTGCAAGCCTTTATCTGGACATATCTTTTAGCTTCTCTTAGATAAATTTCCAGGCCAATGATAATTTAACCTTTTAAGATCACAAATATTGTACGTAAGAATCATTGTTTGGGTGAAACCTCTTCAGATTTTTATTACTATGTCATTGAACAGAGTATGTGAATGTAACCCTTCAAGCTGTTTAAAGAACACACATTTTTTTCATCTTTGTTTTCAGAGTCAGTCACTCATAAGTTCAGTTTTTTTTCTTCTGTTGATGAGTCTTCCTTCAATAGTTTTTCATTTGGCAAATAATTATTACCGTAGAAGTTGGGACACAAGATGAATAAGACAACAAAACTGCGGAACTTCAAACTGGGAGAAACCCTAAAGATCATCTGAGTCAGCTCTTGAATTTTACAGAAAAGGTGATCAGGTCCAGACAGGAGACCGGATTTGCCAAAGGCCAGCCAAGTATTAGAGAAGTTCAGTGCAGCAGGGGAAACTTACACACCTGTGCGGGTAATTTGACCTCTCCTAGCCATGATGCAGCAGTGCTGGGGGGTGAGTGAATGGCGCTGCGTTTTGCAGTCTGTAGCATTCACAGGGCACTTTGTTTCCTTCTAGGTTATCCCAGTTAATCCTCCAACAACCCTGTGAAGTAGGTAGGGATTAAGTAGCTAGGAGTAGCTCAAGGTCACCTAGCCAATGATTGGAGAGCCTGGGCCCAGAGCCAGGCCTTCTGACTTCCTCCAAGTTGCGCGCCCTCCTCTTTTTCATTTGAATTCCCTCCTCCTTGTCCCTGCCCACTGCCCTTAGTTCAGGCCTCCCAGCGCTCCCCAGGCTTCCTGCTAGGCTTGTGCTCCGATCTTTCTTTTCTCTGCACAAGCACAGTTTTCATCTGGTCCTCCGCTTCCTGGACGTCCTGCTGTGGCTTCTCCTGGCCTTTAGGTTAAGGTTCAGACTGCGTGGAAGGCCCCCCCAGCTCCGCCCCACTCAGCCCTCCAGCTCCAGCGCTCGCTGTCCTGTCTCGCTGCCCTCTTTCCCCTTCCTCAACTAGAACATTCTGGATTCTGCTTAGACCGCACCTCTTTCGGGGTGTTTTCCCCAGCCCTAAGCAGTAAGAAGGGCTGAGTGTCCCTCTTCCTGCAATCATCTGTGGTCCCCATTGTCGCATTTGTCCCTGCTCACCTCCTGCCTGTCTCCCCTAAAGACCATGCAAAGTCCTTGCAGACAAGGCCACTGCCATTCGTCTTCGGCAGTCTCATCACCTAGCAGGGTCCCTGGCACTTAGTTTGTTGACTATCTGGGAATGAGGAACTGAACTGCAACTGACCTTTCGAGCTAACTGACTTGGTGATGAGAAATACCTGTCAGCATGGTCTCATGGATGAGAACTTATGTGACGCCAAAGCTTGGTATTCTCCAGTTTATGTTTTATTTGGTCCCCCTGTCTGAAAGGACTAGACAGACATTTATGTTCGGAGAGGCCATATAAGAGGAATATAAATGTGGAAAGTCAGAAACTTCAGCTCTGCTCTGGGATCCACTGTCAAGCCACTGTGTGACCAGAGGTAGCACTTAGCTTCTTAGGATCCACATGGGTTAAAGGGGGACCAGGGTATGGGGCTTGTTTGAACAATCAATGAGATGACAGGTGAACATGCATGGGTAGGAATACAGTACTGAATACATGTGACCTCATGTAAACTTTTGTCTCATGCTGTCATCTCCATCCAGAGGCAAGATTTTGTGCAGGCAGTTTCCAGGCTGAATTTCTTCTGAGAGATTTGATCCACACAGGATAAATGGTGGAAATGACCACTGGGAACACTCCTTAAAACCTGCTTGCTTGGCCGGGCGCGGTGGCTCACGCCTGTAATCCCAGCACTTTGGGAGGCCGAGGCAGGTGGATCACGAGGTCAAGAGATCGAGACCATCCTGGTCAACATGGTGAAACCCCGTCTCTACTAAAACTACAAAAAATTAGCTGGGCATGGTGGCGCGTGCCTGTAGTCCCAGCTACTCAGGAGGCTGAGGCAGGAAAATTGCTTGAACCCAGGAGGCGGAGGTTGCGGTGAGCCGAGATCGCGCCATTGCACTCCAGCCTGGGTAACAAGAGCGAAACTCCGTCTCCAAAAAAAAAAAAAAAAAAACCTGCTTGCTTTCAATGATACATTTCTGCATCACAAAAAAGTTTCTAAGGCTTAAGTTAGCGTCTGCCTATTTCAAGCAATTTCTGTTCTCTTTTCTTTGTTTTTTTTAAAGACAGGGTCTTATTCTCACCTAGGCTGGAGTGCAAAGTGATTCTCCCACCTCAGCCTCCCAAGGAGTTGGGACGACAGCTGTGCCCCACCAGGCCTGGCTAATTTTTCTGTTTTGTATTTTTTATAGAGTCAGGGTTTCACCATGTTGCCCAGGCTGGTCTTGAACTCCTGGGCTCAAGCAATCATTCCGCCTCAGTCTCCCAGTGTGCTGGGATTACAGGTGTGAATGACAGTGCTCAGCCTGAAGCAATTCTAAAATAACACAAATCAAGACAACAGCCACACCAAGATACTACTTTATTATTGCCTTGACATTTGCAGTAATGACAGTTTAACTGTAGCAGTAATAACGACAGTCGACTTGCGGCAGCTTAAAAAAAAAGAAGCTGCCTAGAAAATAAGTTATTGCTCATGATTTCTCAATGAGACCTACTCCAACCACCGTCTTTAAATTACATCCTGAATCCGTCTCTTCCCATCCAGGCCCTCTTACTTTGCTTTATTTTTTCCACCTGTCATCTTCTAGTACAAAGATCCTCAACCCCCAGGCCACGGACTGGTTCCAGGCTGTGGCCTGTTAGGAACCAGACCAAACAGCAGGAGGTGAGTGGTGGAGTAGCGAGTGAAGCCTCATCTGTATTTACAGTTGCTCCCCATCCCTCGCATTACTGCCTGAGCTCTGCCTCCTGTGAGATCAGTGGCGGCATTAGATTCTCATAGGAAGGCAAATCCTATTGTGAACTGTGTGTATGAGGAATCTAGGTGTACACTCCTTATGAGAATCTAATGCCTGATGATCTGTCACTGTCTACCATCACCCCCAGCTAGAAACATCTCGTTGCAGGAAAACAAGCTCGGGCTCCCACTGGTTCTACTACTGCTACTACTAATAATAAAGTTCACAATAAATGGAACATGCTGGAATCATCCCAAAACCATGCCCTGCCACCATAGTTCATGGAAAAATTGTCTTCTACAAAACTAGTCCCTGGTGCCAAAAAGGTGGGAGACTGCTGTTCCAACAGATTATGTAATTTGCTTACTTATTATGTTCTTATTGTCTATTATGGCTCTTTTCACCCTGCCCCCAGCACATAAGCTCTGCAATTGCTGGGGAGTTGTATTCAGGGATTTACCCCCCTCCAGCACCTAAGAACAATTCCTGAGACCTGGAAGATGCTCACTAAATGTTTGTTGAATGACTAAGTGAACTATAAATGAAAACACTGACTTTAGGATTGTTATGTGGCGGCATTTGTTCCTTCTCTGAACTCACCTAGGATATGAACTGTGTGGGCTTCAGGGTCTGAGTTTTGTGATTCAGGAAACTGAAAGTGGAAGGTGCTAGAAGATTGTAGCCTCTCCTTCTGTGGGATTCTTGGAAGTAAAACTCTCCCTGGGCAACCGTGACTCGGTGCCCTTCTCACGGCCCAGCTTGGGCAGTTGCCAGTGTAGCCAGACCCTCGGACACTGGGATCTGACTTGTGTATTTGGTGGGATCTTGATGGTGGAGGGAGAGCAGCAGGCCTGGGCTCAGTCCCTAGACACAGAGGCCAGAAAAGGCTGGAACAACTGTATGTCCAGCAATAGGGGATTAGTGAATAACACTTGGATACATCCTACCAATGCTATTTGGACCATCTCTGGGTACTGATACAGAGAAATCTCAATAACATATTTCTAAGGGCAAACATCAGGAAGTGGTAAGTGTATACGGCTGGCTGTCTTCTCTGTAAGAAGGCAGGGTAAGAGGAAGGTGAATATGTATTCATATTTGCTTCAGTGACCAGAGGGGTGAGATTTGAGAGATATTGAAAGTAGGGGCTGGGTGTGTGGCTCACGTTTGTAATCCCAGAACTTTGGGAGGCTGAGGTGGGTGAATCACCTGAGGTCAGGAGTTTGAGACCAGCCTGACCAACATGGTGAAACCTGTCTCTACTAAAAATCCAAAAAATTAGCCAGGAGTGGTGGCAGGCACCTGTAATCCAAGCTACTTGGGAGGCTGAGCAGGAGAATTGCTTGAGGTGGAGGTTGCAGTGAGCAAAGATTATACCATTGCACTCCCGCCTGGCTGACAGAGTGAGACTCCTCTCAAAAAAAAAAAAAAAAAAAAAAAGATAGTAGGTAGTAGGGTTGGGTGGGAAGATCAGCCTACATGCTGCCTAATCTCAGCTGCTGGGAGGATGCTCAGGGAAGATGATGCTGCTATGGACAGGAGCCAGCACTCGACTGGTACTGCTAAATTCCAAATCAGATCTGTGCTTTGTTGGAAGGGATGGGAAAGGATGAGGAAAGGAAAAAGCACTGAGAAGCTCTCCTCCCCCAGTGAACCTTCATTTCCAATTCTGGAGACCACTTGCAGTTCACAAAGACCTAAACTAATCTATGATCGTTTCAATCCGAATATTTAACACTGTACTAACTTCTCCGATGTCACTAGGGGAGAGAGATTATGTGTAAAGTGCCAAACCGGGTCAGGAAAGGCAGGGGATAAAGGCTGCTCCATGAGCACATTGCTGCCCTTTCTCAAATGATATTTCCTCAGTCCAAAATGTAGAGAATTGAATTAGATGGCTTTCATTAAAATTTCTCTCAGAGGTTTTTAATTAAAGCACCTGAGATTGTAGAAGAATTAAAGAAAACTTGTGAGCATGTAAAACATATCACTTTATGGTAGGGAACGTGAAATGATACAATCTTGATGGAGAAGTTGGCAATATCTAGCAAAAGTATATGTGTGTTACCTTTTGACCAGTCAATCCTATTACAGGATCCATCCCAAGATACACACGTAAAAATTTTTCGAAAGACATAGGCACAAGCTTCTCCATCATGGCACTATTTGCAGTAGCAAAAGACTGGAGAAAACCCAGATGTCCATCAACAGGGAAGGGGTTGATTAAATGATTGACGCCTTCCTTTATACTGATACGTAGAACATAGTGTCTGAGATTAGGCAGACGTAGACTCTGTTCTTCCTGTCCATCCCTACGCTGAACATCCCTCAAATCTGGTCCCTCTGGTCACTGAAGAAAATATGAATATATATTCACCTTCGTCTTACCCTACTTTCTTACAGAGAAGACAGACAGCTGTATAGACATTCCACATGCTGATACATAGAATACAGTGTTCTTTGTATCAATGACAGGGAAGGGGGACATCTCTGTGTACTGCTATGGAATGATCTCCAGGGCGTACAATTAAATGAAAAAGCAAAGTGTGGAAAAAGTGGATGATATATCTATTATTTAAGAAACATACATGTACTTACAATTTTTTAAAAATGGAAGAATAAACAAATAAAAATAGTTACCTGTGTGGGTAGGGAAGAAATGGATGAGTAGTTCAGAGGTAGAAGCTAGACTTCTCCAAATGTGTTTTGTTTTGTAGATTTGACTTTGGGACCTTATAGATGTTTATCTTAATTATAAAACAGTTACTTTTTTAATAAATGGACAAAACCCCAAAAAAATCAAGAGTAAGGTGAAACAAACTTATGTATCAAGTTGGTGGTTTAACCACAAAATTATTTCGGATAACTTGAAAACACAGTTAATTTAATTATACATCCCTAGTGGAATATCTTACAGTCAAAGTGAAGGCCAAATTAATCTTGAGCTGTTTCCAGTAATATTATAAGTAAAAACGTTGGTAGAACCATACTGACACTAATATATATCCACACCTACCCACATATACATATGAATACATAATAAAAGTAATTTTGATGCAATCATTAGAAAACAAAATTTTCATTATACAAAAAAAAGACACCAATTTTACCATCAAAGATGTTCAATGAAAATCTTGTAATTGTACATTTGAATTGGAAATACTAGTAAGAACTCCTGATGTATTTTCTTTTCAACAAATAAAAAAAAATTTCTAACCTTGTCTACTGAACAACCTGGAAGTAATGACAAACCTAGTAGCAATAAGCACTTGTAACATCCAGATTATGGCCCGTAAGTACATTTTTTTCGGCTAAAAAGAGGCTAAGAATCCTTGGAAAAGTGGTTGATTCCAGGTCTGGGACAGAAAATGTACAAGATAAGCTGGAATGTCTTGTTGTATCAGAAAGCAAAGACACTATCAAAGACCACTGTGTCCTGTCAGAAGTACTCAGAAGCCAGTTGAAGGGCTCTCCCTGTCTAAATATTGAGCAATTTGAGCATTAAAAATAACTATAGTAGATTGACATACATTAAACATTAACATATGTAAAATCTATGAGTTAAAAATTCAGTAGTTTCAACCAGGTGCCAGTGCTTTGGGAGGCTGAGGCGGGCGGATCACCTGAGGTCAGAAATTTGAGACCAGCCTGGCCAACACAGCGAAAACCCATCTCGACTAAAAATACAAAAATTAGCTGGGTGTGGTGGTGCACCCCTGTAATCCCAGCTACTCAGGAAGTTAAGGCACAAGAATTGCTTGAACATAGGAGGTGGAGGTTGCAGTGAGCCGAGATGGGGTGCCATCACATTTCAGCCTGGGTGACAGAGTGAGACTCTGTCTTGAAAAAAATAAAATAAAAAATGAAAATTCAGTAGTTTCTACTGTAGGATGCTGGGGAACCAACTTTCCTCTTCCTTCTGTTTCTCCTCCTCCTTTTCCTTCTTATTCTTCTCCCCCCACCCCCACCACACACACACACACACACACACACACTCGCTCTCTCTCTCTCTCTCTCTCTCTCTCTCTTTCTCTCTTTAGAAACAGCATCTTGCTCTGTTACCCAGGCTGGAGTGCAGTGGCACCATCATACCTCAATGTAACCTCTACCCCCTGGGCTCAAGCCATCCTCTCACCTCAGCCTCCTGAGTATCTGGGACTACAGGCACATGTCACCATGCCTGGCTAATTTTTTTTTTCTTTTGTGGAGATAGGGTCTTCCTATATTTATATTGCCCAGGCTGGTCTCAAGCTCTGAGCTTCAATGATCTTCCTGCCTCAGCCTCCGAAAGTGTTGGATTACAGGCATGAGTCACCATGACCAGTCAGAAAATTCTTCATAGAGGAATGCTATCTAATAAATACAGAAGGAATGAGCATTAGCATTTTGCAATTCCTAGTGAATTCATTCCCCTAGTGAATAATGAGTTTAGACAATGTGGTTGTTAATGGCTACTAAGCTATTTGGTGCAGCTGATGAGGATCTTTATAATGGAGGGCTCAGGCTGATAACGTTCAAACCCACTGATGGATCTAATGTCTTGCCAGACTTGAGATTTAACTACCAGTTTATAGAAAATACAGGGGACGCAGGAACATGTACAAATGATATAGGGCAGATGAAATCAGCTAATCAGAAAATGGGACATACTGCAGGCCTGGTTTCTTTAACAAATTTTAAGAATGGAAATAGCAGGAGGGGTTATCTGTAGGTTAAAAAAGACTTAAAATGCTTATCAGCAAAACGTAGTATATAATTCTTGTTTGGGTCCTAGCTCAAAACAAATCAACTGTAATATATATATATACACATACATATACATATAATAACCTAAGATATATTTGAATAGTGAGGTTAAAGATTTATTCTTGTATTATTTATTTGGCTATTTGAACATTAAAAAGAATACTTATTTGTAATTGTGGTAATGGTGTTGTGATTATGTTAAAATACAGAAGTTGGCTGGGTGTTGTGGCTCATGCCTATAATCTAGCACTTTGGGAGGCCGAAATGGGCAGATCACTTCAGTCCAGGAGTTCGAGACCAGCCTGGGCAACATGACGAAACTGTCTTTACAAAAAATACAAAATATTAGCCCACCGTGGTGGTGCACACCTGTAGTCCCAGCTACTTGGGAGACTGAGGCTGGGGGATTCACCTGACCCTGGGAGATTGAGGCTGCAGTGAGCTCTGATCGTGCCACTGCACTCCAGCCTGGGCGACAGAGTAAGAACCTGTTTCGAAAAAATAAATGAAGAAAGAAAAGAAAGAAAGAGAGAAAGAGAGGGAGGAAGAGACAGAGGGAGAGAGAGAAAGTTGTTACACTCTAGAGCTGTACACTAAAGTATAGATAAAATTTGATGCATCTCGTATTAGCTTTGAAATAATGAAAGGGGAGCGGGAGGGTACACAGTAAACAAGGTTGGCCATAGATTGATGATTTTTGAAACTGGGCGGTGAGTACATGGAAGTTATTATATTATTCTCTCTATCTTTGTATAATTTGCAAGTTTTCATAATAAAAAGTTAAAACAAAGTAAACAGAACAAACATCTGTTCACCCAATTGGCCAGTGCTGTTTTCAGATGTCCCTAAATTTGATGTTCGGTTATGGAGCACACAGACCTTTCTTAAAAATCACCTGGGGGCGGAGTGTGGTGGCTCATGCCCTGTAATCTCAGCACTTTGGGAGGCTGAGTCAGGAGGATCGCTTAAGGCCAAGAGTTTCAGCCTGTGCACTATAGCAAGACCCCATATCTACAAAAAGTTAAAAATTACCTGGGTGTGGTGGCACATGCCTCCCAGCTACTCAGGAGACTGAGGTAGGAAGATCATTTGAGTGGAGTTTGAGGCTGCAGGGAGCTATGACTGCACTACTGCACTCCAGCCGGGGTGACAGAGAGAGACCCTGTCTCAGAAAAAAATAAAAAATAAAAATCACCTGGCCAGCAAATAGAAGGCTGAGATCCTGACTCACATCATTCTGACTCCAAAGCTCACAGTCTTTCCATCTTACCCTACAGAATTTATGTCCCTCCTGGGGCTCAAACTATTGTAGGATTGTTTAGATTGAGGATTATAGGATTTTACAAGCAGCTGTAACACAAACATGGGAAAATGGGGGCAAGGCAGATCAGGAACAAAAACTGCCACCAAAACATCAGAGTCGGTCTTCCTTTGATGGAGGGAAATTTATCCAAGGATAAGGCAAGAAAATGGAAATAGGCCACATTCCTTCCACCGTGGCCTTATTGGGCCCTTTCTGTTGCCACCATCCTGGGCTTTGGATTGAGAGAGATCTGGGTTAGGGAGCACGGCCTGTCACTTAGGATGTGTGTGGCCTTACTGCCCCATGCCACAGTTGCTTCAACCAACCTCATTTGGCTGTTGGGAGGATGGCATGAGATTGTCCATACGATGCTTACCACAGTGCTTGGCAAGAGGTGAGGTCTCCGATGTTCATTTAGAAAAGAAGACTGCAGTGCATTCATTAAGATCTTAAGAATCCCAGGGCTGAGCCAGAGCTTATGTGTTTGGGGACATCCTTGTGTCGTGGGCACCACCACTGAGCCCCAGGATATTCTCCAGCACTTTCTTGGGGATCTGGGGCCACCTTGCCTCAATTTGGAATGATCATTTAGCCTGAATGAGGAGGCTCAGTGCTCTAAGGGTGGCAGTTTTTCTACCTGGCCCGCTTTATTTAGTCATGTGGCTTGATGGGCATGACAGTGGCGAAGATCCTGCCTCAGTGGGTGAATGAAGGGTAAGTAGCTAGATGGCTGGACGCCAACTTAAACTTTTGCCAGCTTTGAGATTGGAAGGAAAAGGTGAAATTGCCTGTTCTTCCGGAAGCAGGCACCCCATTTTCTCTCCTTTCTACCTTGTTTGGCTCTCACACCCAGAACGCAGCCCCCTTTTCATCACTAATCTCATAACACACAGGGCTTCATCCTGGTTATGTCGATCTTTTCATGAGCCCTTTAAGAATGACTGGCAAATGCGCTTGTTTGAGTCACTTGGTCACCTGGGAAATGTCTGGGAGCCATGCCTTGGAGTGCTTCACTGATCACAAAGCCATCCAATGTGGCCTTTGATTCCTGGGCCCCTGGTGTCCTGCTCACTTTACCCCCCATGCATGTGACCTGCCCACTTGCTGGGGCTCGGGTGTGAGTGAGTGGTGTGGGGAGGCTGAGCCAGAGGGAGCCCTGATTTACGAACTGTCCAGATTTAACTGAGGCTACAGCACTTTTATTAATAGAACATGCTGCATTTCCTTTTTATAAAAATATGAAGATCACTGCACTCAGGAAAATGCCTGGTGACTTTCTGTCTTTAGGGCAAGTTCATCACCAGCTAAAATTAAAAGTGAAGTCAGGCTCTTCTTGCATCTATTTTTAACTAAGTTTAGCATATGAATGTGAACGTGAAGTCTTTCTTTAGATCCCCCTAACTCAATTACTGACGTCTGCCAAGCATCCCGCCTGGAATTCCAGAGCTATGGCTGGGGCTATCTTGGGTGGAGAGGCCCGAAGGGAACTGAGGGACCGCCAGCCTGACCCCCTGCTATCTGACTGTGTACGTCTTCACCCATCTCAGCTTCATTTACTCTGGAAGGTTAAGGTGCAGCCAGTCATAATACTGAAAAAATAAAACAAGGGGAAAACTAACCAAACCAACCAACCTATAGACATTTTGTGATGCGTAGATATAAAGTCTCCCCTAATTGGTGCTTTTTTCTAGGGGGTTCCAATTTAGAAGCAGCGGCTTGGGTTGAAAGGGAGACACTGGATTATAGGGGAGACCTCGTCATTCAGGCAGAAAGTGCGAATGGCCCCGGCATACCAAGGGAGACTTGGGACAACAGGTGGAGGGGGGAGAGGAAAAAAAAACTGAACAAGTGTCGTTCCTGCCCAGAGAGTTTGCGATGAGTGATGAGCGTGCCAGAGAAACCTTTTAGAAACCCTCTTAAATTCCCCTTTGAAATCTTTTTTATGTCTGCTCTTTGAGGACTGTGAGGAGAGGGGAGGGTGGAGGCAGAGTTGATCCCAACTCTTAAGATTCTTTGGCCTAATGTTTCCCTTGAAGGCAGAAACTGACAAGGTTCTTTTTTGAACTTCTTAGAACAGTTCCGTGTGGATACTTTTTTAGTATAACAATTAAAAAAAAAACCTAGCAATCATTTTAAGTCCTGGCCCTTGCTTTGTTGCGTTCGAAAAATGGCTTTTAAAATGGTGATTTTTATGGAAAACATATTTACAGTTTGTTAAAGTTGTATCATTTCTCAATGTGTATTTAACGTATGTTGTCTTGAACCTCTTAAAGGTGTTGTGGTTTTTAAGCAGAGGAAAAACTTCCTTCTATTTTTTGGAATGGCAGCAAAGCCATGATGAAGGATAAGTAGAAGATTAATTTACAATAATGATTAAATCCACTGACGGTGAGGTTGCTTATGGCTGGAGAACCATAAAGTGTTTTCAGGCTGGGTGCAGTGGCTCATGCCTATAATCCCAGCACTTTGGGAGGCCAAGGTGGGCAGATCGTCTGAGGTCAGGTGTTCAAGACCAGCTTGACCAACATGGAGAAACCCCATCTCTATTAAAAATACAAAATTAGCCGGGCGTGGTGGTGCGCCTGTAATCCTAGCTACTCGGGAGGCTGAGGCAGGAGAATTGCTTGAACCTGGGAGGCGGAAGTTGCAGTGAGCTATGATTGTGCCATTGCACTCCAGCCTGGGCAACAAGAGTGAAACTCCGTTTCAGAAAAAAAGAAAGTGTTTCCAAATAGTCTGAGAGGGAAGCACTGGGAAGGAGTGTGGCAAGTCTGTATGCGTGTCGGGGGTAGTGGGGACAGGGTTGTCTTTCTTTTGACGAATGGGAATGATATTTAAACAACCAGCTCCTTCCATGTATTAATTGGATTTTCTGTTAAAAGCAATAAAAATGAAGTGTGATGTGTTTATAGGCCACTGCCATCTGTCTGAAAAATCTCTTAGGGGTTTTCGCCTGCCATTCAACAAACCACTTCCATGATTGAATGTGCCCTGCTACAAAACTTTGGATTAAATTTCAACACTTTTAGGCTCAGAAGATTGCTTTCAAATCTGAAAACTCTGCACCTTCACTTGGTTCCAGTACTTTTTAAAAAATGAAGACAGAGTCTTGCTGTGTTGCTCAGATTACCAACTCCTGGGCTCAAGCGATTCTCCAGCCTTGGCCTCCTCGTGTTGGGATTACAGGCATGAACTACTGTATCTGGCCTGCTTGTACATTTCAAGGGACTGGCTTTCCCAGCCAAACTGACATTTTTGGATCTGTTCAGTTTGTAAAAGGTAGGGATTGGGGTGACAATAGTTGTTCATTGCCACAGTTCTTAAGCACACAATGACTAAAAGGTGCTCTACGGGCTTTTGGAGAAGCCTTAGGACTTGGTGAATCGACAAACTCCTGATTAAAGAGTTGCCGAATTAAAAATAATATGCCATTTCTTTGAAACCATTCAATTTCACTCTATTTAGTTGTTCCAGAAATGTTTGCTTGGGTTTTTACCATGACCCAACTTTATTTAGTGAGTCTAGTGATTCATCTCTTTGAAACTTTTTAGTTTCCACCTTGTGTTTTTTTTAAAGTGGTTTTTAAAAATGGTGATTTTTATGTGAAATATTTACAGTTTATTAAAGTGGTATCATCTCCCTTTGCACGTTTACATGAATGTGTATTCAGTGCATGTTGTCTTGAGAATTTTTGTCTTGATTTTTCTTTGCTTCAACTTGACTTCATAAGGAGTCTAAAGATTTCACACTTGGAGTTTTAGAGTGGATTCAAGAAATGACCTAGATCGCTCTTGGCTCTTTCCCAGGGACTGCTGGTTGATATCTGGCACAGATATATAGGAAGTAAAGAATGTGGCACATCCTTAGACTGCCCGTTGGCGAGATCTGAACCTAAATTTCTCATGACTGGACTGTATTTCTTTAGCTGCTGTGTGTGAAAAGCCCAGGCATTCGCTTCTGCTTCTTTCACCATCATTATGATTTGTGGGGATTGATGCTAGGCCTGGAATCCCTACAATATTTGTCTCAGCTGGAGTTCTCTAACAGCGGCTGAGAGCGGTGCTAAGTCCAGCTGCCAGCATAATCCTCCTTCCCTGGCAAGGGGGAGCCCTGCTCAGAGAACATTTAAATACCAAAGAACCATCCCTGTTACAGGTTTCCTTCCGGATGCTCTTGGTGCAGGAAATACAGCTTATTCTAACAAACACTTTGAGATGTACTTCACTTTCTCCAAACTTTATGCATAACAACACGACTGTAACAACATAAAGGGAATTTTTTGAAAGAAAGGATATTAACAGTCATCCCTTTGTCAGATTGTTATTTTTCTAATTTGTATTCATTCCTTTTATTTTTGGTCATGTGCCTGTATTTTAAAGTATCACACGTGGTTTTACATTCTATTTTTCCTGTTAACATTATAAGGCAAAAAGATTTTTTCTTGCAGTTACATCATCTTCATAATTTAATTTTTCACGATGGCATTGGCACGGCAAAAGAAAGTCACTTTCCCATGCCAGGAGAAAAGACCATCTCTCCTGTGGCTGCCTGGAAACCCCCAGGCTGAGAAACATCTCCAATCAGGAAACAGAAGCCGCCAGTGGAGCATCTTCAGGGATTACTGGAGAACC
The DNA here is from genome assembly GCF_009761245.1 of Sapajus apella. Lineage (NCBI taxonomy): Eukaryota > Metazoa > Chordata > Mammalia > Primates > Cebidae > Sapajus > Sapajus apella. The sequence goes on from NW_022436953.1 coordinate 14,037,546, forward strand.
ATGTGGCATGTGCGCATACCTCCTGACTGTGCTGAGTTATCGAAAGTTATCTAATTATTCCCTTACTGATGGACAATGATGGTTGTAGTTTTTCTGTCTTATCAATGCTATAGGAATGGCTTTCTTCATGCCTGTCATTTTGGAATATTTTCTCAGAATGGGATTATTAGGTCAAAGGGTATGATTTTTTAAATTGTTTTTGATATATTAGTCATATTGCTTTACAATAAAGTTGTACCTGTTTAAAATGTCAGCAGTAACATAGGAGGATATTGGTCTCATAATAACTAAGCGGAACCACTCTGCGTGGCTTTGAATCTCAGCTTGACACTTGGCGTTTACCAGCTGTGTGAACTTCAGCAAGGTATTAAACCTCCCTGTGCTTCAGTTACTGCCTCTTTAAAGTGGGGGTGACACAGTACCCACCTCATAGGTTTATTACTGGGAATAGGTATTTGTATATTGCTCAGAACAGTGTCTACCAAAGTATTATGCATTGTGCACCTGTGAAGCAAACATATCTTTCCAGTTCAAGATTTTAAAAACTAATTTAATATTAGTAAAATCACACTTCATATTTATCTATAGATATGTATATCTCAAGATGCTTATAACCATATTTCCAAGAAATATTCCACTCCCTTATTTTTTTATTTTTTTTATTTTTTTGAGACAAAGTCTCACTCTTGTCGCCGAGGGTGGAGTGCAGTGGTGTGAGTTGGGCTCACTGCAACCTCTGCCTCTCCGGTTCAAGCAATTCTCCTGCCTCAGCCTCCCAAGTAGCTGGGACTACAGGTGCGTGCCACCACATCGGTCTAATTTTTTGTATTTTTAGTAGAGACGGGGTTTCTCCATGTTGGTCAGTCTGTTCTCGAACTCCTGACCTTAGATGTTCCACCTGCCTCAGCTCCCAAAGTTCTGGGATTACAGGCGTCAGCCACCGCGCCCAGCATAAACACTTCCTTTAAATATCTTCATTGGAAAAAGTATCTTTTAAAATGTTAATTTACAGAGCAGATCCATTCTGGTGTTATTGTTGATGTTATTTAGGAATTCTTCTTAGGCTTTTAAAGGAGTTGCTATCCCCTTCGAGTGGAGTCTCATGATCAAAGTATCACCTGGGATCCGAGGTGCTGAGGCTGATAATCAGCCTCTTGGCTCTGAAGACTTTAAATTCACCCCAAAGGGACACACCTGTGGGTACTTTAGGGCCCTATTAGGGACGCTTCTTCCTCTCCAGTCCGAAGACGGCTCTCGGAGGATCCTGGTTTTGATGTCTGGCATTGCTGTTACCCGATGGGCTTCAGGGAGCCGTCCCCGCCGCGCTTTGCGTTTCGCCGCCCACGTGGACAGGTTCTGCCACGAGGGAGGTGATGCCCCGCGCCGCGGGTGGGGGCAGTGGTGAGACTTCAGCCCCTGGCGGCCGGAGAGGTGGCAGCACTTGTCAGTTTCTGGCTCGCGCGGCTTTCCCCTCTTTAATCCACTTTCTGCTGAGCTCTCCGAATAATTCAACCCCTGTGTTTAAAAACTAGACGCTAGACGCAAGAGTTCTCAGCAAGCCAGTCGAAGGGGAGGCTCCCCTCGCCGAGTGTCACCCGGGACCCTGCGTCCCTGCTCCGCGGAGACCTCTTCTCCTGGCTGCTGTCGTCCCCCAACGCCCGGTGGAGCTTTCGGGGTCGTTGGCCGAAGCTCCCCGCTGGCCGGTGCGCCTCGGGGGCTCTCTCCCTGGGTTTTTGTGGAAGCTGCGCGCTCGCGCCCGCACGGTTCTCCAGCGCCCCCCCAAGATGCTTCTGTCCGCAGACGGGGGACGTTTCAGTCCTGGGGGTCCCAGTGGCTGCTGGAGAGATGGTCTTTTCTCCTGGAGTGGGAAGGTGTCTTTCTTTTGGAGTGCCAGTACCCCCAGAGTGCTGGGTTGCACCTTGGACTTGTACTTCAGTTTTTCAAATAAAGCTTAACACATACTTAGTATAGAACAGTAGAAAGGGAGGGAGGAGGGAGTCTCCACATGAGTCCACTATCTAAAATCAGCTGCTATTTGGAATAGTTCCTTTGCCCTTTTATCTATACGTACATGAGATTTCTTTTCTAGTTTTTCATTGTACTATGAAGCTCGACTTTGAATTTTGCTTTTTTCCCTTGTTATTTTACACACATACATACTGGCTGCATAATATTCTATCGTGCCACATACAGACTCTACTTTTGGATATTTAGGTGGTTTTTAATTTTCATTAGAAAATTCTGCAGTAAACATCTTTCTGGCTAAAACTGTTTTTCCATATTAGGTTATAGCCTCATTATCGTAGGGCAGAGTGTGAGAATGTTTTTAAGTCTCCTGATACATATTCCCAAATGGCTTTTCAAAAAGTTTGTGTAAATGTTTATTCCTGCTAGCTGTACTTAAGTGTGTATTTCGGGGCAGCCTACCCAGCACCAGGAATTATGAGAATCCTTGTAAGAGAATGTCATTGAGGCCACCGGCGAGGAGAGCTTAGGAGATACTGGCTGCTGAAGTCTGTGCGATTTGAAACCTGGATCTATATTCTGCTTATTTCCAAGTCTCCACATTCGGAGGACCTTGGCCTATACTGAAACTGGAGAAATGATGATGACTTGTGTTTCAGGGAGTGAAGTGGTTCTAGAGGTTGTGTTAGATTGGTAAGTTCAGAGAGCCTTCAGAAATTGTCGTGGCTTGGTAATCTATGAGCTCGAGTCACATAAAAATGGAGTATCCTTTTCTGTGGGTGGCACAGCTTTTTGGGGTTCACTTCCTAAACATTTTGGGGAGAATGAGTCTACCAGTAGAGGGGCTTTCCCTTGGCACTCTGAGGGTGTATCTTCCTGAGGCAGGGACAGACCTGAGGATATTTGAATCCTCCCTCCTGCACTTTTATGTTGCAATTTCTTGCTGATTTTGCTGAGTGGAGAGAGATGATATTTCTTTAAGGGTGCATTTCCATCACTTTGTGTGTCAGGCGGGTGGGAAGAATTGTAAAAGTCATTTATAGCTACTCAGTCTGCAAACATACTGGAAGGAAGGGCTGGGCTTTAATATCTGTAGGATGGAAGTCGTTTCTGAATTATAGTCAATTCTTACGTTCTGTAAAATCCATTAGAAAACGTGTACCCGTGTCAGTTCACATATTCTGCACCTGGCTCTCCTGTTCATGGGACATTGCTTACAACAGGAAACTCTTAAAACCAAAGCTGCTGTTTTTGCCCCACTACTTTCAGGTTAGAGCAGGATTCCAGTGTCCCGAAGTTTAAACAAGTTCTGAGCATCCTCTCATAATCATTCCCAGTTCGAAGCCCATTTCCAGATGATGAGCAGGCTTGAATTACATAACCTGTAGCTCCACATTTTGGTCATGACCACACAAGCTCTCCCAAGTCCCAAATAATGTTTCCTAAGTCTTGTGAATCAACCTGTGGCTACACATTTTGGTCATAACCACACAAGCTCTCCCAAGTCCCAAATAATGTCTCCCAAGTCTTGTGAATCACTTTGAAGCTCACTGGATTAATGGTACTGAATCTGTTTAATTCAAATAATTTTAATTGCATCAGAAAATCTGCATATTAGCAAGCTGGTAATAAATGCAGCCATTAAGACTGATCATTGCTTAAGTCTTCGAGATCACGTGCAAGATCTGGTGTTTTTGAGGCTGTCGATGAACTATATTTTTTAGATTCTCTTGATTTCATTCTGCACTCTTGACATTTCAAACAATTTAAATCAGTAACTTCAGAATTATCCCACCAGAGGATATGCCTATTTGATGTGATTGTGTGTCTGCGCGTATGTACACGCTAACTCTGCATTATTGCTTATGGAGGACACAGAAGCATACCACTGTCCTCAAGGAGCTTGCAACCAAGTTGTGGGGATAAGGCAAACAAAGCCAAAATATCTAATACATGTTCCAAGGCATGGTGCGCTTCTGTATCCACGGTACATTGCTGATTGCTGATGATGCGCTAAATGCTGACATGGTGGACTGCGGTTAGTCTGGAAGGAGAACAATGGGGCGTCTGTGTTTGGCGAAGACTTCGTGGAGGAAGTGGGATTTGGAAAAGCTTTGAAGAAGTGGATGAGCAAATTTTGGATAGGGGAAGTGAACTTACTGCTATACCCAGGAGAGAGCAGGATGGTAATAAAGGAAAAGAGAGCCTGTTTTGGCAAATAAGATTAATACTTAATTGTGATGGTCAAAAAAATAGGATGATGGGCTAGGTTTGGGAGGAGGCTCCATAGTTAAGAAGGGAGGCTTATTCTTGAGATCATGGCCTTCACCACAACCACCACCAGCACCATCATCATTATTAGCAGCTGATGTTTCTTGTGTTCTTACAATGTGGTTCTGAGGACTTTATGTGTAGTATCTTATTTAAACCCCAAACAACCTTATGAAACAGACAACAACTGTTACGTCCACTTTATAGCAGAGGAACTGGGATATAAAGAAGTTAACCAACTTCCAGCTGGTATGTGGACAAGCAGGGATTCAGTTGAGCTGAATCAGGCAGCTTGCTTTCAGAGTCTGTCCTTCACCACTGTATAATACTATCTCTTAGTGCTAGCTGAGAGCCCCTGTTGCAATTAACATAGTCCCCCCTCAAGTTCTAAGGGAGCCCTGCCTTTCAAGTCAGACAGATCTGGGCTCACATTCTTGCTAGCTTCACTTACTAGCGGTGACCTTGGAAATTACTTCTCTGAGCGTTGATTTGCTCACTTATGAAAAAAGAAGAATACTTACCTCAGGTTGTTGGGAGCATTAAATGTGATAATATGTGTAATCTCTTAGCAGAATGCCTAGCAGAGAGTAAGCAGGCAGGAAATGATAGCTACCATGGGCTTATATTTCTCAGATATATCTAGGGTTATAATCCAGTCTCTGAGAATGAGAACCATTGAAGGTGGACGTGATTCAGGTAGAGTTTACTTGGTAGTCACTTACAATGATAATTAGCTAACCGATAGCGGGAGTGGGATTTCTTCTTCTAGAGCATCCCAGGAATGGACTATAAATTCCAGATGTGGTTCTGCTTTGCTCCAAGAACTGGCTGCATTTCCTTTTGTCTTCCAAAGTCTGGAGGGTGAAACCAGGACATTTCCATTGTACTGAAATTTGGCACAAAATCTGGTGCCAATTGTACATTCCAGGGGCTGAAATCAGGATATGCTGAAATCCTCGGTGTCCTCCGTCTGCTGGTTCCCACTTCCTGGTGGCACTGACAGATAAGCGTCCTGCATCTCACAGAGAGAAAAATAGACATTTGAAAGTCATGTCTTTAATTACCTATAAAGTTAAATAATTCACGAAACGATTATAACCAAGGTAGAGACGTTTAAACAAAATGCATAAAGGGAGAAAACCAGTGGAACAGAAACTTTGCTCTAGGATGAAATGCTAATTCTATATATCACTCTCAGAATTTATGGGACAATATCACTTAGTACTTCTTACACTCATGTTCCTGCACATTTCAAACTATTCACATGCAGTTTTTCTTCCCCATGACGTTCTGTGATTGTAGACTTTTTCTTTATGTTACTTCATTCATAAATTTCAAAACCCACAAAGTGTCTATCATTGAGGAAGAACAGCTTCTTGTCCTTTTCTGATCTACAGTCTCCTTGGTTGTGACAAACCTATTGTTCTTTTCCCTGTATCCTTGATATAATCCAACTTGTCTTCTTCAGAAGCAACAAATGCTATTTTTTTTTTTTTGCTTTAAATCCAATATTGGTTTTGAAATTTGGGGATGCAAGAGGCTATAAAGAGGTTTAACATATATGTAGCTTGAAAATATTAATGTCTTAAAAAATCTCAGAGTCACTGTAGAATTTTAAAATTTTCAAATAAAGCTACTATCAGATTGATACTTGTCTTGGCTGTCTTCTGTTGCTTTTAATAGAATTCCAAAAGCAGGGTAATTTATTTTAAAAATTTATTTATTATAGTTATGGGGGCTGAGAAGTCCAAGGTCAAGGGCTGCTTCTGGTAAGGGCCTTCTTGCTGGTGGAAATTCTGTAGAATCCCGAGGTGGCACAGGGCATCACATGGCAGAGGACGCTAAGCATGCCAGCGCAGGTCTCTCTGCCTCTTCTTACAAAGCCACCAGTCTCACCCCCATCATAACCCATTAATCCATTAGCCATGAATATGTTAACCCATGAATGGATTAATCCAGAGCGCTCATGATCTAGTCACCTCTTAAAAGCCCCATCTCTCAAAACTGCCATAGAAGGGATAAAATTTCAACATGTGTTTTGGATGGGAAAATATTCAAACCATAGCACAGAACTACTTGGTGCTAAATGGTACTTTGGGAAAACTAGAGTTTACATATTGTTTAACTTTTTACAATTTCTGATAGGTACATTTTAAAATGGAGAATCTTAAATAGTTGGTGTGTGTGATGGGCATGTATCTCATGTTACTTGTCTTCATATTACAGACATCCCTCTAAAAGTAATGGTATCAACCAGGCTGGTAAAGTGGCTTTCCCAATTATTTACTTGAGACAGAGGGGTTTGCACACTCTAGAGCTTGCTCCTTCCCAGCCTAGGCCCTGGGGCACTTCATTTTTAATTCATTCAACTGAAAGAAATATTTACTGAACACCTATTATGTGCTAGGTTCTATCTTAGGTGGAACCTAAGTGATGAATGGAACAGGTGATTCTTACAGATGGAGCCTCCTGTCTAGTGAGGAAAACTAACACAAACCAAAAACAAACAAACAAACAAACAAACAAAACCATAGGTAACTATAAAAGATAAACTGAGATTAAATAATATTAAGGGAAAGAAAGGATTTCTTTCAACCTTGTCTTTCTTATAGACAAGGTGGGGAAATAGAGTTATGGGAGTACTCAAAAGTTTATTCACACAAAACAGATTCCTGTAAAAACCTAACCAAAGAGCAAAGATTAAATGTAATTATGCAAAAATATTTAGGTGTCAAGGTATTTAAATATATTACTTTGCCATTAAGTGGCTACAAGGGTGTCACTAAATGGAATTCTGTTTCAAGACATAGTTGAGCTCACAGCATGTTGAGACCATGATCTTCTTACAATTTGGTTCACTTTGATTAAAGCAGCAGCATGCCCACCGCAGCATCATCTGAGAAAGGATCTCCTGAGTTAAGGACGCCCTTGGAAGGCTTCCTATTGTGTGATTTCTCCCTCATCATTCATTTCTGGTGAGGTACAGTTTGGTTTTGGAAAGCATCCTTGAGTGTGGAAGGCCAGGGGAGCCTGGGGTCTACCGTTCATCCTGCCACCCACTCCCTTGATCAATGAGCTTGGCCTCGCTGAGACTTGGAGATTTGCTTTCCACATCTGGAATATAAAGGAGTTGAGCCTGATGACCTTAAAACTTTTTTTTAGGTCTAAATTTTATTACAGAGGCAATGGGCAGTAGGAGAATGTTAGGGAGAAGATTCACTTCGTATCTGATAAAGATGTGACATTTTCATGATATGATGCAGTAGAGAGAGCACTGGTCCGGGAGTCTGACAGTTCAAGCTCAGCAATTCAGAAGTTCTTGGAATGACTTGGTTTATGCTCATTCAGGCCTGGAGCACAGATAGATTCATGTTCTGCTGCAACCCATATTTGGAGATAAGGAGGCTCTGCTGTGGTTTAACAGTTTAACATGCAGGTTCTGGGTTCAAATCCAGAACACTCTGCTGAGGAGCCATGGAGAGCTGGGCAGGAAACATGGCCTCCTTGAGCCTCAGGCTTGAATCTGTGAAATGGAGCCTCTGCTTCTTATTTACAAGTACTCCTCTCTTCTTCCCAAGGTTGGCACTAGGATGAAGGCTGTATAAAGTGATTAACATGGTATCTGGCACATAGTAAGTACCCAATAAATGCTCATTGTCCTTTTTCTTCTTCTTGTTTTTTTTTTTTTTAATTTTGAATTTTTTTAGAGATAGAGCCTTGCTCTGTTGCTGAAGCTGGGATGTAGTGGTGCGATCATAGCTCACTGTAGCCTTGAACTCCGGGGCTCAAGCGATCCTCTTGACTCAGCCTCCCGAGTAGCTGGGACAGGCACATGCCACCATGCCCAGCTAATTTTTACTTTTTGTAGAGACAGGGTCTTGCTCTCCTGCCCAGGCTGATCTCAAACTATTGGCCTCAAGCAATCCTCCTGCCTTGGCCTCCCAAAGCACTGGGATTCGAGGCATGAGCCACCGTGCCTGGCCTCTTCTTAATAATCATTATAGCTCCTGTTATTGCAGTTCTTCGGCCAGGCACATCATTTAGCCCCTATGTTTCGGATTCCTACTTACGGTGCCTGCCTCACAGGGGTGTTTTGAAAATCGAAGGTGTCTTGGTGCAAGTGCTTTTTGAGCCCTTGGATCCTCTCTGAAGGGCTGGGCAGGCAAAGCCACGGGCTGGAGGCCTGTCTGTCTGCAGCGTGGCTGTTTCCTGAGAGAGGGCTTGGCTGAGGGCTGGGAGGCAGGTCCGCCTTTCATTCGCCCTGACGGACTGGGGCACATGCAGACGCGCTTCCCAGCCAGGCAGACAGGCCCAGCACGCAGATGGCCGCAGCGGCATTCACTTGGTGATTGTCATTCACAGTTCATGCCATCTAGTGCCAGAGACGGTCGGCGGGCACCTTGATCTCGGTTTCATCCCTGGACTAACACTGCCCCTTTTAACCTGCTCTTCTGATATTTTGAGAGAAGGGCATAGTAGGACAGCACAATTTTTAAATGACTTTAAAAACAATTATTTAGGCTAATTAAAACCAATGAAACCCAGAAACTGTGAGTGGTGGCATTAGAGCCGGGAGCCGGGCACCTGTTGTCATGCAGGCTACCCTCGGGGACAGCAATTAGTTTGTTTGGCAAAACCACTGGAATGTTCTTGGTGGGGGCAGAAGCTGAAGTTGGGAGTGGGTGGTGGGTTTGCTCCTTGGGTGTGTTGCCTCCTTCCGAGCAGATGGAATTGAAAGAATTTTCAGAGTGGGGAGGGGTGGCACTGGCTGGGGAAGGCCCACAGGGCTGTTTTCCTGTCTGAATGGTCCATTCATAAAAACGCCTCCTCTTTCTTCTCCAGATGGCACAGGCCACTGCCTGGTTTCCCCCACCTCAGGGGTTTGGTTCTCTCAAAGCTGGGGCAAGAGGAGCTCTGTCAGCTATAAAGGAGGTAGGAGCCTCCTTCTCCAAGCCTCATCGGCTCTCCTGGGCTGGCATGACGGATGGCCTTGGGCTGCTGGGTCGTGTATTCAGTGGCAAGCCAGGATTTGCCAAGAGTGTTTGGCCAGCTCGGGGACTGACCAGTCTGGGCTGTGGTGCACCGTCACACAATCTGTGTTGCTTTGGAGTCAGGAGGATGCACGCTTGGGGGAGGCTCTGACCCACCTTCCACAGTGGGGCAGGACTTTCCCTTCACCTCAGCTTTGATGCATCTAGACCAGGGCCGACTAGAAAGGTTGGAGGAAGACAGGTGCTTCTCAAAGGTCCGTTTGCTCGGCTGCTCCTTGCTGGGGTGAGCTGCGCCTGTACATTTTCTTCCCGTTTCTCCCATGTGCTCCCCTCTCCCTACCCATTTCCCTTCGCTTCTCCCTCCTTTCCACTTCTTTCTTGCAATCTGTCTCTTATTCTCTCTATTTTTACATAATTACAGACATGATTTGTTATCATTCATGAAAAATCTTAAGTCTGCTTGGATGGTTTCTGCCTAGGGGGCACTTGATAGAAGATAAACTGGGGAACCTTCTCACACATTCCTCACTGACCATGCAGGGACAGCCTTTGAGCAAACGAGGGAGAGACACCGCTGCAGAAGGCATTTCACTCCCTTGTCACAGCTGTGCGAGGAGCTGGTGACAGATCTGGCTCTGAATCCCAGGGACACACTGTCTCCCCCTGCTGTTAGACCACATCCCCTCCGCAGTGGGGTCTGCACCAAACCTCCTGCTGCTGACACTTCCAAGAAAATCTTCACGTCTACCTATCTTTTAGGGTTAGTTTAAGCTTTGAGAAATGGCACGGGGGAGATTTAGATGTCTAATTTCATCCTCTTGTTGAGTACTTATTTAACTACAGGGATCCCTAAACTGTAAGGTATTTTTAAAAGCAGTGCTGGTTGAGGCATGATCTCTGCTAATCTTCTCTGCCTTCAGGGCTCTGGCTTGAAGTGTCAGTGACCTTGGAATTATTTTTACAGTTGCTTTTAAGCCCCATAAAGACACACATTGGAAGGCTTGAGGCTGGCCTAGAGATGGCAGCTGCTGCTGCTCCCCGTCAGCCTCAGGTCGGGCTGAGGAGTTCATCCCAATTATTGTTTAACTTTTTATTTTGAAATGATTTTAGACCTACAGAACATTTGCAAAAAAACAGTGCATAGAGTTTCTGTATGCTTTTTACCCAGCTGCACCTAGCATTCGCTTCTTGGATAAACCATGATACATTTATCAAAACTAAGAGAAGAATATTGACACAATATTAATAATCACATTACAGACATTTTTCAGATTTCATCAGTCTTTTCACTAACGTCTTCTTAATTTTTTTTTTTTTTTTTAATTTTTGAGACAGTTTCACTCTTGTTGCTCAGGCTGGAGTGCAATGGCATGATCTCAGCTCACTGCAACCAAGGTTTTAATTTCAAAACCTTGGAATTAAAAATAATTCCAAGCCTCCTGGGTTCAAACGATTCTCCTGCCTCAGCCTCCTGAGTAGCTGGGATTACAGATGCCCACCATCATGCCAGGCTCATTTTTTTGTATTTTTAGTAGGGACAGTTAGCCAGGCTGGTCTCGAACTCCCGACCTCAGGTAATCCACCCGCCTTGACCTCCCAAAATGCTGGGATTATAGGTGTGAGCCACCCCATCTGGCCTTCACTAACATGTTTTTTCTATTTCAGGCTGCAATCCAGGATGCCACCTAGCACTCATTGTCATGCCTCCATAGCCTCCTCCAGAGTGTGACAATACCTCAGTCTTTTCTTATCTTTCATGATCTTGACATTTTTGAAGAATATTGGGCACTTAATGTGCAGAACACAGATCCGGCCAACCTTTTTCTATCTAGGGCCAGAAAGTAAATAGTTTTGGCTTTGCAGGGTACATGTTCTCTGTTGCAACTACTCACCTTCACTCTTGTGGCACAGATCAGCCTTAGACAATATGTAAATAAATGAGTGTGGATGTGTCTCGGTCTGACTTCATTTATGGAAATGGGCAAAGGTTCGGATTTGGTCCTTGAGCTGTAACTTACCAATTCCTGTTGTGAAAGATTCCTGGATTTGTGTTTGCCTGACGTGTCTGAGATTTGGTTGAGGTTATGCATGTTGAAAGAAGAATCCCAAAGAGGGAATGTGTTCTCAGGGCATCACGTATTGCTTGCTTAAGGTGGTGGTAACTGTAAAGTTGAAAGTTGCTATTTTTTCTTTGTAATTAAGAATATCTCAGGGGAACTCATGTAGGATTATGCAAATATCCTGTTTCTTTTCCAACTTTCACCTGCTAATTTTGGCTTGCCTACAGCAGTTATTGTTATATTCTAACAGTGATTTTCCATTTCACTCATTCCTTCTCCATTTATTATTTGGAATTCTTCTGTAAGGAAGAGCTGTTCCTTCCTCCTCATTTATTTATCAATTATTGATGTCAGTATGGAGTCATTTCTTTTCTTTTTGGGTTATGATCACAATTTTTGATTGTGCCTAATTCTTGTGATCAAGAATTAGATGAGCGCAAAAAAACCCAAAAGTAGTGGCTAAGTGTCGCCCCTTTTGGACTTTTTTGTTCTCATCAAATTCTTGACTACCTTCTTGATTTCATAGTCAGCTTTAAATTACAACTTTGTGGGCATCCGGTGCCCTCAGACCTACTAGGTCTGAATTTCATGAACTTGTTAATGACAGAACGCAGTTTGATTTTTTGGCTCAGAGCACTGGTCAGATTTACAATTTCAATCTACAACACAGCTGGTTGAGTTACAGTAAGACAGCAAGAGTGTCCGCATTAGGGTGATTGGAGCTGGTGACTGGCTTTCATTAATTTTGTGTGCAAGAGGAGCTTGGTCGTATTTCCTTGTAAATGCCAGGTCAGGTTTGCGTTGTTAGTGTGGTTCCTGTCATTAGCTCTCCCTCTCCTCCTGTTCCTTAAGAGCTTCCTTTTTGTTCTGTTATTTGTTGGGGAAATTTTATTTAAGAGTTTAAAACTTTGCTTTGGTGAAGGGTTAAAGCGAAATGAGTTTTGTAGCTTTTGTATGCTCATTTCTAGATTAAATTAAAATGTCAGTTTAAATGATTTTGCCTCAATTAGCCAATGAAGACTTCCAATTCACCTTTCAAAAGCTATTTGACCTGTTTAAAAAAAAACAAAATATATATGTTGAGTCAGTTTTCTAAAATAGGAGAAACCTCTGTTTCTCTTTACAGTTGAAATTATTCTTTTTTTTTTTTTTTGAGACGGAGTTTCACTCTTGTTACCCAGGCTGGAGTGCAATGGCGCGATCTCGGCTCACCGCAGCCTCCGCCTCCTGGGTTCAAGCAATTCTCCTGCCTCAGCCTCCCGAGTAGCTGGGACTACAGGCACGTGCCACCATGCCCAGCTAACTTTTGTAGTTTTAGTAGAGACAGGGTTTCACCATGTTGACCAGGATGGTCTCGATCTCTTGACCTCGTGATCCACCCGCCTCGACCTCCCAAAGTGCTGGGATTATAGGCTTGAGCCACCGTGCCTGGCCTCAGTTGAAAGTATTCTTAAGGTAACCATATGGAAGGTTAGTGGAATGATTGGTGAGTGTGGCTTTTATGTTTGTGTTTGTTTTTGTTTTTGTTTTTTGTTTTTTTGGCTCTTTAGATGATTTCAGATACTTACAGCTCTTTGGTGGAAGATAGTGGAAGAAAAAGAAAAATCAAGTTATGTCCTGTGACTAAGAACAGAGTTGTATGCCTCACTTTGAAAGATTTTTAATTAATTATATTTTAGGGGGAGATGAGTAAATTCACTCAGCTTTTAAAGAAAGTCATGGACACACTGCCATGTGTGTACCTGTGCAACAATTTTGCATGTTCTTCACATGTACCCCAAAACCTAAAATGCAGTAAAATAAATAAATGGGGGGGGGAAAAAGGAAGTAATGGAAATAATTTTTCTGCACTGTCGAGGTAAACATTGACAGACAAGAATTGTCATTTGGGACCGGCGCAGTGGCTCATGTCTGTAATCCCAGCACTTTGGGAGCCTGAGGCAGGTGGCTTGCCTGAGGTCAGTTTGAGACCAGCCTGGTCAACATGGTGAAACCCCTTTCTCTACTAAAAATACAAAAATTAGCTGGGTATGGTGGTGCTACCTGTAGTCCCAGCTACTCGGAAGGCCGAGGCAGGAGAATTGCTTTAACCCAGGAGGCAGAGGTTACAGTGAGCTGAGATTGTGCCATGGTACTCCAGCGTGGGTGACAGAGCAAGACTCTGTCTCAAAAAAAAAAAAAAAAAAAAAAAGTCCTTTGCCCAAGATATTGTTAGAACAAAACCAAACCAAAACAAAATAAAACAACACAAAAAACAACAAAAACATAATTTGGGGAGCCTGATTTGTCTTGGTACAGAATTCAAAGCCTTATAAACTACAGTTTAATTTCTGCCCTCTTTAACCCCCAAAGAAGTATATGCTACAAAACACTGTAGAATTTTTCAGGCCGGTTCCCACTCCTAATGAGAAATTGCACACAAAAGTCAGGCATGCTGTTTCTACTTAACTTGTTCATCTTGCTTCATTGTAGCATTGGATGAAAAGTGAGGACATTAATACTTAAAAAAAATTTACAATAGAAAATCTTAGACTTTGTCACCATGTGTTTATTTCACTATCTGGTATGCAGCCTAATGAAGTCACATGCATGAGTCAGATGTAGACTTCTTGAAGCTTAGAAGCACTCCCCTGCCCCTGCCCTGCCACCACGCACACACAAAATGTGAAGGAGACAAGTAAAGAGAACCACTGATGAAACAGCTGGATGACTGCGGTGGATCCTAACATCTTGAGAAGTGAATCTGTTTGCGAAAGCTTTAGCACAAGGAGAGCGATCTGGCTGAATTGCGCTAGAGAGCGGGTTTGCGCATTTGTAAAATGAGGCGAATGACCCAGCTGTTGGCTGTAGGGGCCTTTGCTGTCCTTTCTGAGGCTTGTGGTCACCACAGAGGATCAGCACTTTCACACGCGACCTTACACATTCCTTGTCATCTTGTCCTTGGCGGGCCTGTCAAAAAGAAGTTATTTTGAAAGCGTATCACTGATTGCACATTTTATTCCATAAGTGCTCGGCGCGTTTCATGTAGCTCCCGGAGGCCTCTGAGATAAGAGTGGAAAAGTGCCCTGTGCCCTTCTGAGTGGTGGGTGATCTATTTTCGACTTGGAGACTGGTGACAAAGCTGTCTTCTGTCAGGTCAGACTCGCAGGGACTTTCTTGTTTTCTGTTCCTCTGCTGACAGCTGTGCCTATGTTCAGAATGGTCATGGGGTATCTGGAAGATAGCTCTGGCATTTAAACACCTAGATAGGAAGGAGACGATGGAATGTATTTTCCTTTGCTATTTTGGTTAGCAAGTCCCTCGTAGTCCATACTAAGAGAGGAAGAAGCAGGGAGACTTCTGGGAGTGGGGGCAGGAAAAGACGCCCCACTTCATGTTTGGAAGGCACAGAGGGAGTTCTCCCATTGGTATTTGCTATTGGTATTTTTAATGCCTAAAAAGGGAATGGCTAAGGTTGGATTTGAGGTAGCCTTGGGCAGGAAGGTATGGAGGTGAGATGGGGCTAACATGACGATTAAGATCAGGGCAGGACTTTTTTTTTGTATGCTTTGTGAAATGTCAGTTGAAACAAACACAGTGAAAATTGCATTTCTATAATGCTTGTGTGTAATGCAGGCTCTTTGTTTTAAAAGCACAGTGATGCAGGCTGACATGATGGGAGAACTTTTAAGAGACCCTTTACGTCCTCACAGGTATTTAACATAAGGCTAAGTGTATAGCTCGGATGGGGATCAGTTTAAATGCCGTATGTATTCTCAGCATCTTGCATCCACGTTGAATAGCTGTGGAGCTTTGACAAGTTCTTTAATCTCACGGGCATCACTTTCCTCATCTGCAAAATGGAGCCAGGTCCATTCCTGCTTCACCGGGCTCTTGCGACAGCTCAAGACACTGAGCGGCATGACAATGTCCTCATGGCTCTTTCAATATCCTGTAAAACCTGTGAGAGAAACTTGGGGTCTCACTCCCAGGTCTTACTTTCCTTACTCTTTATTTATTATTACTATTTATTTGTAGAAGCTAGTGACTAACGATTAATGCGTCTTCCCCTTAGCTATGGTAATGGCTTCCTTTTAGAATCTGATGGAAGTATGAGACTCCTTCCCCCCACCCCACCCCCACACAGTTTGGCACTTCAATGCCAAGAGTTCAGTCTGAAGCCCAATTAAAAGCCCTCTGATTTTAATGTGATTTTTAAAAATGGAAATTATACATGGCAGCGCATTCCTGTAGTACCAGCTACTCGGGAGGCTCAGAGGGGAAGATTGCTTGAGCCCAGGAGTTTGAAGGCTGCAGTGAGCTAGGATCGCACCACTGCATCCAGTCCAGATGCTGCCTCTAAAAAAATAATAATAAATAAAATGTAAACAGAAATTACAGTTTTATCTAAGAGATTTTTACAGATGCCTGGCATTCGGAAAGTTCTGCCTATAGGCATTTTAATCCATCATTTATTTTTATAGTAAAAGAATTAGTCCAAGCGCGGTGGCTCACGCCTGTAATCCTAGTACTTTGGGAGGCCGAGGCAAGTGGATCATTTGAGGTCAGGAGTTCGAGACCAGCCTGACTAACATGGTGAAACCCTGTCTCTACTGAAAATACAAATAAAATTTAGCCGGGCATGGTAGTGCCTGCCTGTAGTCCCAGCTACTCTGGAGGCTGAGGTAGGGGAATAGCTTGAACCTGGAAGGTGGAGCTTGCAGTGAGCCGAGATTGCGCCACTGCAATCCAGCCTACAGCCTGGGTGACAGAGGGAGACTCTGTCTCAAAAAAAAAAA